>NC_092235.1:53371057-53453557 GCF_036320965.1 Panulirus ornatus | reverse complement strand
AATTACAGCCCAACCGATCCTAGAAACCTAATAATTACAGCCCAACCGATCTTTGAAACCTAATAATTACAGCTCAACCGATCCTAGAAACCTAATAATTACAGCTCAACCGATCCTAGAAACCTAATAATTACAGCCCAAACGATCTTAGAAACCTAATAATTACAGCTCAACCGATCTTAGAAACCTAATAATTACAGCTCAACCGATCTTAGAAACCTAATAATTACAGCTCAACCGATCTTAGAAACCTAATAATTACAGCACAACCGATCCTAGAAACCTAATAATTACAGCCCAACCGATCTTAGAAACCTAATAATTACAGCTCAACCGATCCTAGAAACCTTACAATTACAGCCTAACCGATCCTAGAAACCTAATAATTACAGCTCAACCGATCCTAGAAACCTTACAATTACAGCCTAACCGATCCTAGAAGCCAGACAATCATAGCTCAATCACTGCAGCCCAGTTCCTGAGACTTCAGTTCACAGTGTCACCCTCAGTACCCTCCCGCTTTCACCATGTCTGCGAGCTAACAATAAACTGGCCACATTTGGTGGGAGGAAGGGAAATAAATGTCTACGACATCCCATAACACGAAGCATCCGCCCACCTGCTCACCTTCAAGGGGTTGCTTCTCCAAAACCAATGCCCTACGAGTCACTGCATCTGGACGCAACTGTGGGGGTCTATGTAAATACGTAATCATTGATGTGTTATTTCACGTCCTTCAGGTGATTTGCCATGAATCAGAATTTCTCCCAGTCAATTTAGAGCCGTAAAATATAAGCAAAACGGTTCCATGAGGAGGTACTTGATCGCCCTTTCCCGCCATAGCGAGTTTGCGCCAGGAACAGACGAGGAAAGGCCGCATTCGCTCACAGCCATTCTCTAGCTCTCATGTGTAATGCGCCGAAAACGCAGTTCCCTGTCCACAACCAGGCCCCAAAGACCTTTCCACGGTTTGCCCCAGAAGTTTCACATGCTCGGGTTCAGTCCACTGACAGCATGTCAACCCCTGTAAACCACATCGTTCATTCTATCCCGAGTGTGCCTTTCACCCTCCTGCATGTTCAGGTTCCGATCACTCAAAATGCTTTTTACTCCATTCCATCTCCAGTTTCGTCTTCCCCTTCTCCTTGCTCCCTCCACTCCTGACACTTACGTCCACTAGTCAACCTCTCCTCACTCATTCTCTCCAGATGTCCAAACCATTTCAGCACACCCTGTTCTCTCTCAACCACACTCTTTATTACTACCACACATCTCTCTTACTCTTTTATTACTTACTCGATCAAACCACCTCACACCACATATTGTCCTCAAACATTTCATTTCCAATACCTTCACTCTCCTTCGCACATCCTCATCTACAGCCCATGCCTCGCATCCATGTAACACTGTTGGGACTAACATATATATATATATATATATATATATATATATATATATATATATATATATATATATATATATATAATATATATATATATACTCATATGTACAAATTAACACCAAAGATCCATTGGATTAAAATGTAATCAGGTTTCTGTGTGAAAATATTTCTCAGAAATAAGTGCAAATGGAGAGGTGGATGATTTACAACCTGGCCATTACAGGCGATATTGGAAGGGCTTTGGCAGAGCTGAGATGGTGGGGGAGAGGAAGAGCAGGGGGAGGGGCAGAGGGTCAGGGAGAGGCAGGAGGTTGGGAGGAAGGCCGGGGGAGGGCGAGTGGCGAAGAGTCGGGGGAGGGCAGAGGGAAGGATGAAGGGTCAGGGAAAGGTAAGGGGAGGGGAGGGGAGAGAGGGAGAGCTGGGGATTTCAAGGAGTTAGAAGGAAAAAGAGAAGAGACGAGAAGGGAGTGGGTGCAAGGGGAGAACAAAGGGAAGGAAGGTAGAGGGGGGGGGAGAAGAAGGAGTGATAGAAGGAATAACGAGAGAGAGAAAGAGAGAGAGAGAGAGAGAGAGAGAGAGAGAGAGAGAGAGAGAGAGAGAGAGACAGAGAGAGAGACAGAGAGAGAGAGAGAGAGAGAGAGAGAGAGAGAGAGAGAGAGAGAGAGAGAGAGAGAGAGAGAGAGAGAGAGAGAGAGAGAGAGAGAGAGAGATTAGTGAGAGGAGGAAGATACTTGGAAGATAAAGGTGGAAACGGAAGGAAAGGGAGGTGTTCGGTAGAACAGTATAGAGGGGGAGGGGGTTGGTAAGAGGTTAGGGAGAAAGTCAAGGTCCTTGGGAGAGGGGAGGTAGTGAGAGGTGGGTCGGGGGAGATGAACAGTAGAGGGGATGACAGGGTAAGGAAAGGGAACCTAGAAAGAGAGAAGGGAGGGAGAAGGTGGATAAAGGGCGTGAGATGGGAGGGCTAGTGGGGGTTGCGAACCCCGTATCCATCACCCTGGGTTGAGAATTACAGCACCAGCTGAGCAGTCAGGCGTAAAACCTTAAGAGTTACGTCTGGACGTGAAGACTTACACCTTGAGACACCGACTGACGCTCGCCAGGGATCACACCAACACCTACCGACTACTGACGGACGATAGGTAATATTCCTGACTGCTGACGGACGATAGATAATATTCCGGACTACTGACGAACGACAGATAATATTCCTGACAGCTGACGGACGATAGATAATATTCCGGACTACTGACGAACGACAGATAATATTCCTGACAGTTGACGGACGATAGATAATATTCCTGACTGCTGACGAACGACAGATAATATTCCTGACAGTTGACGGACGATAGATAATATACCTGACTGCTGTCGGACGATAAGTAATATTCCCGACAGCTGAGTGACATCTGAACACTATTTCCGGCTTGTTAGTGGATAGACAGAGACGGCGTTTTCCGCGATCCAACGTCCTGAACAGGAAACCGATCAGTATCACTTACCTTGTTCATGATAAGAGCCTTTGTGATGGAAGCTGTTAGGGAGAGAGAAAAAGTTCCATCTTCCAGTGGGGGTGATGCGCAAGCCAGCGGGGATTCAGCTATACGCACGTATTCTACTGGACGAGAGTGAAGGCTAAGACCCCTTCCCCATACGGGCGTTGCGACGGCACCTATATAACACTTAGAGCTATGTAAATCGTCTTTCAATCGGTAGATGGCATTACCGGCGGCCTTTGGCGTCCAAGTATTGAAGTATCCCATATCAAGATGTTCTACAGCACAAAGCTTCGACAAAGCATTGCTCTTAGAAAATATAGTCCCTACGGATGTATTAATGATTGTCAAATATCAAGGATAAGGTGGACAGATCCTGACAGCGAAATGCTAGTTCCTATACCCTCACGGACCAGGGGACTGGGAATGGTGGGCGGCAGCTCCTTTGTCCTTACAAAGTAACTGTCACAGCATCTTAACCTGGCCGGAACAGGGTCCACACACCGTCACAAATCCAGCGTTTTATTTTCTTTTTTTTTTTTCCATATATAGATCTCCAAGATACCGCGTGCCTTTCAAGAGCAAAATATACTCGGACTCTCAAATACAATGACAAAAAAAGAGTGGACACTGTACTTCATAGTCATATCTTTTTTGTGTGTGTACCTGTGAAATACAAGTGTACTTGAGGAAGTGCAGAAGTGTGGCTACGGGGATCGTATCTTCTTCATCATTTGGTACTCATAGGTAATGTGTGGGAGGATCTACCGACCCATCGTCCCGCCCCACACCAGGCCATCATTCACCGCACAACCATTTCAATCACTACAATTTATTCACCTGTCAAACCCATAAAGCACCTGCTCGCCCTCATCTATCGATCATCCCACGTTCGTATAATCGCCAAATTATTTCCATCATCCATCTCCCGATCGACACCACTTCTTCATGAATCAAAAAAAAAAAAAAGGCCAAGCCAGCCTCCCCGCTCGTTATATCTACTAACCTACTTTGCTTCAACCACTAACACTCTCATATACACGTATCAGTCTCTACTCCCTCTACTTCCACACCAATACAATGGAATCTACCCCTCCACATTTCCACTCGATCATATTTATCCTTCCAACTTTAACATCTCATTTCTTTCTTACTCCATCCCTACAGGAAGCTTTTGTCTCTCAATTCACCAGTTTATCTATTAACCTGAAGACTCGTGTATCTAACTGTCCCTCTCCTGCTACATGCTCAGTTTATCAATTCACCTCATTCTCTCTAACTCCTTTTCTGAATGTATTCAATCACTTTCCTTTTCTTTCTCCACCTAAGTGATTCTTTCTCTAAACCCCAGCATCCCTCGTTTCCCCTCTCACAAACTATTCTCTCTCTCTCTCTCTCTCTCTCTCTCTGAGCTCTTTATCTATCTACTTCTCTCCCCCGTCTACTTAACTTACCCCACTTCCTTCCCTCGGCTTAATCTCGTCTTATCACCTCTCCTCCTAGCCACCTGTGACCTTCCTCCTGTAGCTCGCCAGGCCCCGCCCTCATTTCTCACACACCCGCGCCAAGCCCAACACCTCGTCCCAGCCCCCAAATAACCCAGCGTTCCTCCTGCCTGCCTCCCCTCCTGAGCCGGGTCTGGCTCGGGCCACAACACAGAAGCGCAGCGTGAGGGCCGCGGTGGCTACCCCTCCTCCTCCTACCGCCACGTAAATTAAGTTTGTTGTGTGTTGCGTCCAGCGAGCGGCCCTTCCTCCTGTGTCCCGTGGCTTCATCACACTCTCAGTAGGGCATCAGTGGTAGTTTTTATGTCTGGTGTGTGTAGCGGGGTAGGGGGAACCCAGAAGTGATGGAGAGGGCTTGAGAAAGGCAAGAGTGGTTGGTGGAGAAGCTGGAAACGGTGAGAGGTAAGAGAGGAGGAGAGATGGAGAGAGAGGGTTAGCATGGAAGAGAGGAGAGAGGTGAGAGGGAATGTGTACAGGGAGTAAGAGGATGAGGGTTTGTGGATATTCCTAGATAAGGTCTGCAGACTGACTTATCCAGTTTTACTTTTTACTGTAGTGTCTGCCAGCATCATATGAAAATACACTTACGTAGATGAACGCGTCTATGTGTATATGTACGTATACAACACAGTGATTCGTAATAATGTTCATAGCTGTTGGGATAGGGCTGTTCCTCACTCTATCTCTCGTGTGTGTGTGTGTGTGTGTGTGTGTGTGTCAAATCCGCCAGACCTCCCTAAAAAGGTAGGTCAATATGACACTACACCAATACACACAGTCACTGCCCGCCCTGTGGTCATCTATATTCCTGCAGCCAAGTGTGTTGAGGTGAAGCAAAAGCCAAGTTCTTGCAGAGCCTCGGGCGGTGGAGGAGGGGCACCACAGAACATTACACCAAGGAGGTGGGAGGCGCTACAGCGCTCTGCAGTATAGGAGCACTACAGTATATTACAGTGGGGGCACTACAGCGGAATGGAAGTCTACAATGACACGAATGAATTCCACCTTTCTCCCTGCGTGTCCCATACGAGCCGCGAGGGTGTGACCAAGAAGGAACCTCCTGCAGGATAGCCATCAGAAAGATTACTACCACAAGAGCGAATCAACAGGTCGACCATGAGACAACCTTGCGTAAGACAGAATAGACAGGTGTTCGGAGGGCTACGTCTCCCGCAAGAGACAGTAAAAACGCTTGCTGAGAGATTGTGAACAGGATACTACACAGAATGTTCGAGAGACATCATGTTCCTGAAGTACATAAAATCTTTTACAGAGTGTAATAGTTAGGTACATAGGTTATGTGAGAGAAAACATGCCACTGAGACACCAAAATATTCGTCACATGAGACACTGCTCAAGTGGTTCTCAAGCGGGCTTCTGCGGACTCCCAGTAATTCACAAGGGTTTTACTGGGAGTCTACGAACCAAAAGCTATCATGGCATCTTAACCTCTAACGGTAAGTTTACTGGAAATATAGAATCTGAAGATATTAGATTTTTTTTTTTCAGGTCTCCAGCAAAATTCAGATTTCTCTTAATTCCCAAACAATTCTATTTAATTTTACATGAATTTAAAATATCTGCCGCCGTTAGTAAAGAAATCGATTCTCATCTATCCTCTGTTCCTGTGTACCTGAAGGCAATGATATTTTGACGCCAGGAGGCGTGGAAAGCAAGACAAGTAGACTCGTACAGGCCAGGCGGGAGTGTCTGTACTCCCAACAGGGTCAAGACTGTCACCCTCCACAGAACAAACGTGTCCAGATTAGGTTCCTCTGTACTCCTTCATGAGAACGTTAGCTTAAATTCTGATGCTACTCCACCCGCAGTCAATGACAGTGTTAGCCCGGATGCGGGGCAATTCAGATTCAGAGTTACGACAGTCGAGAGACATATTTGAAGCAAGTTGGTAATGTTTACGTCCAGACACAAGCTATCTTTTCCTCAGTTCTGATGTACGATGCTTGAAAGCTTCCCAACAGTCAGGAAACTAGCTCTGTCCATCATTCTTCCATTTCCTTTAACATTTTAAGTGTGAAAGTGTCTTTTCAACGTTGCTTGCAATCCAGACCAAAGCCAGGAATACGGTGCAAGTGGAGGAAGACATGCGTTGTGCTCTCTAGCCGTCACAAAGCCAAGTGTCCAAAGCCAAGGTTGCACATAGGCGCAGAAATCTCATTAATATCATGATCAAAATGTATCACTTTCATTTCCTGGATACATTTTTGCAGTGCCAATACATGAATTACATTAACTGAACAAGCAAAATATGTGAGCTTGTTATTACATCCTTTTCTTATACAAAACTACAAAAATGCAAGTTTTATACGGTTTTTTTTTTTTTCAGAGAATAAGCAGTAACCAAATATTTGTTAGGCGGCTGCAACTCAGCAAGTGTTAGGTTACATTAACTGTAATTTCCCACTGCAAAAGCTCGGCAAAGTAATGCAATTTCATTAATTGAGCAACCCAAGATTTTTGTACGTTATACTCGTTTGACCAGATAGTTCACCAGGTATTACGACTTATAATGAATTACTGGAGTATAATAAGCCATCTTAGAAATAGAGTTCGATGTAATTGAAATAATAGAAATTAAACAATCCAAAACAAACACGTATAAGGAAATGTAGAGAAAAACCAAATAAAGAAAAAAAAAATACGTAGGCGTGTGTGTACTAAGTTTTAAAAGAGGTTCCACAAAAAGCAGATTAGAAACCTCAAAGAAAGGAATGGAAAGAATAGAAAAAAAAGAGCAACTTCAGTATTCCATGACATGACAAAAATTTTAACCGCAAATAATCTACATAAATTTCACGACTTCCAAAACGAGGCAAAACGACCATCAGGTATGGTACAGACAGACCACCATAGGTCTCTCCACATGAACCAGTAGGATAAGGACCGAGAAAGGAAATACAAACAGATGAAATAAAAGAAAAAAAATATTCGCATGTTTCCTGATCTGTAATGTCTGCTTTATATAAAAACTATCTCTTTTTTCTCCTCTTGCTTTCAAGACACTCATCATTTTCTCAGAGGATGAAGATGAAACACCATGAGAAATCTGAGATGGAGAGACGTCACGACCTAAAGAAGGGCAGACAACTGCTGGAACAGTCACCTTGCAGCTTCCTGGTCACATAGTCTCTAACCCCCATCCTCTGTCTCCTGCACTATGTGTATGATCAACCATTTCCCCTCGCTTGTAAACGTGAGTTCGAGGGCGGAATATTTCTGGTCGTGTGGTGATGATGAGGATGGTATGAGGGAAAGTCAATACCAACATCCTAAAACTAGACTTACCTTATGAAAGGACACAGCTAGAGAGCTGTGGTACCTAACAACACTTGTGTGATAGCACGGGGAAGGGGAGAGGGAGATGAGAATAAGACTTGTATTAGCACTTTACCTTGTCTGAGGAGATTCGTGGCGGGTGCATCGGAGTCTGAAATATAAGAAACAACAGGTTAATCCCTTGAGCACGACGGTACAAACTTTGAGCAAAATGGGAGGATCCTTCTACACGTCGACATGACCCTGAGGTATATATTGTCGATCACACCCAAGGGTCGTACCTTTGCGCTTAAGGGTCATACCTAGGGGATTATTCACCAATGGACCACATTATAGTCCCTATCAATACTACTTCAAAGTTCGAGATTCATCACATTACACCATATATTGACTCAAATTTATTCTAAAAACAAAACGCTGGAATATAGTCATGACAGCTTCTTTTAATAAATGATTTATCAACATTCAGTTTCAGAGGAACGCTTTGCCATATAACTACTGAGACCGAGGAGCTGGCATGACTCCAGGTACCTGGCACTCCAGGTACCACTGGAATCTGGACGAATGAGACATCAGTCATTAGGTACTGACGCAGGGCCAACCTGCTGACTCTTGTATCCAGATCGCTGCAGTGCAGGCGCAATGGATTTCGTCAGGTCACGTCAGAGTAACTTAGGTCGCTTTGGTCAGTCCATCGTAAACCGATCGAACATAAATGCTAATGATATGAGTTATAACACAGGTCTCTTGTACATCTCATATGAACAGTAGTCACGATAATGTTAGCTATAACTAGAGACCCATAACAACACTTAACTTCCAGGAACACATAAGCGCAATGGTTAACGTAACAAATGACCAACAGATTCTCTATTCTTACCTAACACAGAACATTTCCACTTTCTAACTCAGAGCAGAGAAAGGCCTAAGTATGTCCTTGCTCATCGTGCCTAAATTAGCAGACACATCACTTGCCTTGATTTCTTCTTCATCACAAAGACAAATTGGTAAGTTTTCCCTCTTTTTTCATCCCTTAGATAAGTTCTTCCTCTTATCAATATCTAACAGAGGAAGCCAAGTCCTTCCTCTTCCTTACCTCAGGTACGATAAGCTCTTCCTCTTCATGATATGCAAGATAACCAATAACAAAAGTACGAGTCACAGTAATGTGAAACAAATTGAGAGATTAAGTTTATTACAGTTACTTCTCCTATGCCAGATACTAAAGCATCCTTCACCTCTGCAAACCTCTCCACTCCCTCAGACTGTCATTTGGACCACCACCACCTTCGTCTGTGTGGAAGAAGGCTACTGAAGAACATCTCTGGCAATCCGACATTCTTCGACCCCAGCAGGCAAGACCGTCTGTCAGTAGTCAGTCCACCACCAAAGCAAGATCGCACCAAAACCCAGCCCACACAAAGACCTCTTCTTCCCCAGTCGCTAACACCATTACGACGACCACTTCCTGTGTAATGACATCTTGTGTTACCATCTTCAATATGTTCTACAGGAGAACGTGCACCGTCCATAACTAATCACTATATTTCACTCGTTTTCAGCTTATATTTTTTAGCAATTGATTACATTTCATTAGCGAAATGTTAATGTCATTCTTTTTTTGTGTCTTACTATTATCATTCTCACTACTACTATCTATATTATTATTATTATTATTATCATTATTATTATTTCTACAAAACACACACACGTGCACAAAAGAGATGGGACCCCACAACTGTAAAACTCCCTCCCCCTACAGTACAAATAGGTAATTACATTACACTAAACTCACACACAGCCATAAATATACACAGACAAACACGAACACATGAGAATTAAACACACACGGAAACCTAAACTCATGCATACACACACACACACACACTCAAGCACCCCAGAGTCAAAAGAGATGGAACTCTCACCACTCCTCTCACTTCAACGGATAGAAACCTCGCCACTCCTCTCACTCCAGCCGCTGGGAACCTCGCCATTCTTCTCACTCCAACAGATGGCGACCCCGCCACTCCTTTCAATCCACCAGATGGAGACCCCTTTCCCCTCATGACCGGTGTCACGGCGTCATGAAGATGATCGCCCTAAGCCAACCTCGTCGTCTGCCTCTCTATTACACCTTCCTCAATTTCACCACCATTACCCAGCTCACGTCAAGTCTATACTTCATCAGTCAGTGTCTTCAGCACCTCCTCCAACACCCAATATCCCCCAGCAATATCTCCATCACCCCCTTCATTACAGTCGTCTCTCTCTCTCTCTCTCTCTCTCTCTCTCTCTCTCTCTCTCTCTCTCTCTCTCCACCCCTTCAGTACAATTTTCGTCACGTTACCATCACTGGTATGAGGCGAGCGTGTGAGCTCAACCTGTTCCAGACACTGGATAGGTGTGTTGCGTTCGTCCCCATAAGAAGACAACCTCGGTCCCACTGCAATCAGCTGATCTGATCACACACACACACACACACACACACTGCTAGGCGTCCACCTTAACATAATCCAAACCTTTATCCCCTTCACCCCACTACACGGATCTTCCTAATCCAGTTTCCCTTCCTCTCTCTCTCTCTCTCTCTCTCTCTCTCTCTCTCTCTCTCTCTCTCTCTCTCTCTCTCTCTCTCTCTCTCCTTCATCCCATTAGATCTTCCCTCTACTTTTGTGATTACTTATATTATAACTCTATCCTTTTGCCCTTCCCTCTTTAATACCCTTCCTTTCTCTACGCAGCTCTACTTTCTTTCTCAGTCTCCTTCTTCCCTTACTCCCTCCTCAACCTCTTCCTTTCCTTCTTCCCGTCTCTCTCACACTTGCCGCGCCAATCGTTTTTTTTTTTTCTCTAGTGACCATCTCATCTGCAATTCGCTCACTGTCTCCTTCACTTTCCGCGCCTCTCACTCCCTTTTCCTGAACTCTTACCACCTCCATTTCCTTTCCTCCCACACTCACTCTCTTCCCTCACCCCCCACACCCCCTTCTCTCTCTCTCTCTCTCTCTCTCTCTCTCTCTCTCTCTCTCTCTCTCGGTCCAGCACAATATCGGCTGATGAGCAATCAAGTGGCCGGAGTTTAATCAGGAGGATTGTGATGCGGGCGCGGCAACCTGATTAAATTGGAGCCCCTGATTGGCAACATTCACGTCAAATCAGCGGCCATTATGAGCCACAGCCTGGCCACAATGTGCGTCTGATGACTTCGCATGACCTGCATAAACGAGCGGGCGTGTACTTACCAGGTCCTACAGGGGGAAGAGGCCCCGGCCAAGACGTCAACAGTGGCACTACCAAGACCAGCACCACCACCAGCAGCAGCAGCCTGGCCTGGCCTGCTGGGGGGGTGTGGGTCAGGGCTGAGGGCCGGAGGCGAGCAGAGGGCAAGAGAGAGGGCTGCTCCTCTGCCTGGGCAAGAGGTTACTGCTGCTTACACTCAAGTTTACGGCTCTCTGTCTCACAGCACAACACAGTGGACTGAGGAACTGGGATTTTTTTTTCTTTTTTTATCTTTTTCATCGGAGTGACAGAAGAGGAAATGCTTCCCTCATATTCCAGCAAATGTTACATGTCTATGGTACCTTATATACTACTTCTGGCGTGCGTTTAAGCGACTACGGTGAATCCGATAAACGATTCATAACTGTCGTAAGAAATTGCATTTTGTTGTGTGTGGTTGTGTGTCCAATTAAGTTCCTCTGGACTGTTCTTGGTCAAAGTTCTTTTAGAAATTTTCTCTTAGATCATTTATTTTCTAAGCAAGGGTGAGAAGATAGACAGATTGTTGATGGAACCATTACCGAACGAGGGTGAAAGTCTGAACAAGGACGAGGTTACAGCTACTAGGGAGGTACGGGGTGGAAGAGCAAGGAGAACGGATCAAGTGGTGATGGGTGGCGAAGATGGGAGCGGAAGGGTAATGGATACGACGAAGGGTTAAGTGGTCGTACTAAGTTATGATGAAGGGAGGGTTGTGGTGAGAGCTGTGTAGTTAATGGGGTAAAGGGTAGGGGTGGAGACGATGAGGTAGGAGCCGAGGTAATAGGGAGTTCAGTCGATGAGGGAGGATGGTAAGGGTGATGAGCAGCGATATAGTGATGGGGGAGGAATGGGCACAAGGCACCAGTAACGTCAGCAGGTAATGAGTGAGCCAATACAACACGTGATCACCAGCGTTTTATGATGTCTCCCTATTAATGTCTGGGGGTCGAACACGTTTACATCTCTCTCTCTCTCTCTCTCTCTCTCTCTCTCTCTCTCTCTCTCTCTCTCTCTCTCAATGCCGTTCATAGCCCCCTCTCCTACCAATGCCTGTTCACAGCTCCCTCACATCTACTGCCGTTCAAAATCACTCCCACTCGCTATCGTCCATTGTCCACCCTACCCACCACCGCCCGTAGTCTGACCTAACCAGAGACATCGAAGACGCTAATGAACATGTTTCAAGAAAAGTCCTTTAGCATATTTCAAGACAAACAAATGAAAATGGCAGTAAAGGATGTTCTATGACTTGGACAACCGACCTTCTTGACCATTCCATAAATCAGTTGAGTGAGAGGAACGGAACCCGCACCCAACGTCACGCAATTTGCGACCAGCAGGACGCGTAGCGCTGCACTCGCCTCAAACCTCCACATAACGAACTGAGAGAGAAGTGTGGTAGGGGCAACTGATGTCACATATGCTAAGTATTCTACTTTAACGACTTTATTGAGCACAAAGGGGGTATACGATCCTATGAGCAAGACGTTACAACCCTTGGGCATGATGACCATGGAATTGATCTGACCCTTAAGGGTAAGGTCGAGAGCCAGGCCATCGTAACGTCGTGTTCAAGAGTCGTAGCGCCGTTGCACAGGACGCTACTGACCGACGACGCTCATGTGAGACTCCATGTACTTGACCCACTCACCAGAGGCGTTACCACTACCTCTTGTTAAGGCTGGCTGGGGGGCTCATCCCGCGTGTATGTGCGGAGCTGGTCTCTCGTGTCATGATGAAACTACAGTGGAACACAAACCTTGTCTAGGAGGTTGCTATGATGAACTGGAGAGCAGCAGTGTGGGGAAATATGTCTCGTTTTGTCTGGGGAGCAGCAGCAGCAGCAGCAGCGTGGAAAGATGTGTCTAGTTATTAAGCAAAAATTGTTCGTATCAACAAAACAATGCTGTACCACGTTAACTCATGTTTCCTCCCGGGTTACCACTTCCACTGGTAACCTACAAGGTCTTTCTCCTGTTCCCATCGTACATGATTTTTCCTTTTCCTCCTCACAACTTTCTCTCCTCTCTTCTACACATTTCCTTCCCATATTCTTTCTATCCCTCTTCCACCATCCTCCCCTCTCTTTCCACACTTCTTTCTACCTCCAAACAGCTTCCCATTTCCCTTCTCTTCCAATCCCACCTTTTCTCTCTCCCACAACCCCTTCCCTGTACCCCCAAAAAACTTCACCTTCCCTTCCCTTCACCCACTTCCCTTCCTTAACCGTACCCCTCCCTCTCGCCACCTCTTCCACCCACCACTTCATTCTACCCTCACTTCCCCCTACAGCAACTCTTGCACTATTGTCCAAAAAACATAAAAGTTATGAAACTGCAGATTGTGTGTCTGTGAACTTGCGTTGCGGGGAAATTTCAGCGAGTGCTGCGCCCCCCTTGTGACTTAGTGTTGTGGGGACGTGTGCCGTTAGTGTCTGGCTGTGATGGGCCCCGTCACAACCACCTTACTGCCGTGATTCAGGCAAACTCCCCCAGCTGCCTTGCTTGTATCTGACACTCATCACTGCTCAAATGTTATCAGAAAAAACAACAACAGCAACGAAACGATATTTTGTAGATATTGAACTCTAGATGATGTGACCTGAGAATAATCCACTCAATAGCTATATTTCCAAGATAAATCCATTATTCACTAAACTGCTCCCGGTGCATGAAACTCTCTCTCTCTCTCTCTCTCTCTCTCTCTCTCTCTCTCTCTCTCTCTCTCTCTCTCTCATACACACACACACACACAGACAGGCATCTGTTGTCCTGCCGGCAGTATCTGTTGCTTCCAGTCGACTGGAATTTACCTATATATCAAAATGATTACGACCTAAACAGAATCATTTTTTTGTTTTGATTTTTCGTTTTGTTTTGGCATTATCACAGTCGGTGATAATAACACAATGCCATTCGAAAGCCCCAGGCCAACTAACACATCACTAGCTGAACCTAACATTAACAGAAAGGTTATACTCACTCGTCGCTGTAGCAGATATACCAAATATATCATCACCATTTGTGATAAACCGTATGGTGGCCTTTCAGAGGGACCCCAGCAGAGTCTGTGGCTAGAACTACTGTCAAGTGCAAGTGACCTCCCGATACTTCATACGGTGGGGTAAAGTGGGAAAAAGTACAGAGGACGGGAGGGGGTTAAGCCTAGAGTGTGTGACTGGTCACAACCAACAAATGAGTTAAAGTGGGGGAAGCTTTCGTTATGTTCCAGACACCGAAGTGACAGAGTAAAAGACATTAGCGTGAAGCAAGATAAAACACCTGCAGCATAGCATGAAGCAGCACACAGACACATGTACCATAACATCATGACATGAGGCAGCAACAGACACCAGTTCCACAGCATAAGACAGCAACAGACACCTGTACCAAAGGATGAGGCAACAGCAGACACCTGTACCATAGCCTGTTGCAGCAACAGATACCTTTACCATAACACGATGCAGCAATAGGCACCTGTACCACAGAATAGGGCAGACAGAGGCACAAGAACCACAGTGTGAGGTGGTGGCACACTCACTCCCCGGACCCATAGCTGCTGACCAAGCAGAATGAGAACGGGATGTCAGACAACACTATACTAACCACTGCTGCCAAACCTAGGATTCAATATGGTCGTGAGTGCAATGGGGTTATCACCAGCCAGTATCCCCTTTCCCAAAAACACACTGGACCATATCCACTCCTCTAAACTATACAAGTTTATCTTCCAAAATTCTTATCACTAAAGTTCTGCGGCTTCGTTGATTCTGTAAACATAAAATATCTTTGTAAAGATAGATGTTATACTCTTATGAACGTGGTTAAATGTTGAGTATTTTCACCTCACATTCCAATTCGACCAGACACCATAACATTTACGAAAAGTAGATTATATATATATATATATATATATATATATATATATATATATATATATATATATATATATATATATATATATATATAAAGTTTATGATACGCTCGTTGTCTGTCTTGAACAATCCAATGTTTACCAAATGGCGTCCTAGATACGTCTCCTCGTTGTGTCTCTCGCATGTGTTTGTTCATGATATAGTCACAAAGTGTTAAAGACGTAATGTCTGGAGCCATCCATAACGTCGTCTGCCTTCTGTAAAAAAAGAAAAAAAAGTTTTCCAATTCTGCCCAAAAATCCAATTGCGACAGCTTCAACTGCCAAGGCTGAAAAACTTACAAGACAACTAACAATTTGTGGGTCTGATGAGAAGTCGTGGTAAAGTTCGGTCAGGAGAGAAAGAAATCCAGATATGAAACTCGTTGATCACGGAAAATGGAGTCAAGCCGCTTCGGGCGGCAGCGTCGAAGGCGAAGCGCCAGCGTCAGGAGGGCAGCCACGGAAGGTGCGGCGTGTTGACAATTCTCCTCAAATGCTGCAACCTAGTCAGAACGAGACGACGCCGTGCAGCTCCAAGTGTCAGTAACAGAACGACAGCGTGTTGAGGAGGAGTTACAGTGTTCTGATGCCTGCCTACGTGATATTAACGTGAGGTGCTTGTAATGCGTTATCGTCCGGTGGCGTCCAACTCAGGCTACTTCAGACCTCGTGTCCGTCACGCACCACAGTGGACTATTTCCCGTGTCGCTCTAGCTAACCAACGGGTCACCAAGTTAGGGCTCCGACACTAGGAGTGGGTACGGATTATCCTTCCGTGTCTTCACAGAACGTTAAGCTGAACTGACCACCTGGGAGGCAAAGAATCAAACAGACAATGGTGCTGCCCTCTACCTCCTCTTCTACAGGCAGTAGTTCGACCACTTCTCTCGCGGGCTCCCTGCAAGGTGCCCCCTCTTACCGGGGCCTGGTGGATCCACGGCACACATCTGGCTGCTGCTTCCCATAGTTCCTGAGTGGGGAGAATGGCCATACGAGGATTGACCGTTATGGTGACTCCTCATTTCCTCGACTAGCAGAGCCGTGGCGTTCTTCTCCTTCGTTTTGTCCTTTTCTCTTTGTATCATCTTTCCACGTCCAACAGTCATATCGACAAATATATATATATATATATATATATATATATATATATATATATATATATATATATATATATATATATATATATATATATATATATATATATATATATATATATATATATATTATCCCTGGGGATAGGGGATTAAGAATACTTCCCACGTATTCCCTGCGTGTCGTAGAAGGCGACTAAAAGGGGAGGGAGCGGGGGGCTGGAAATCCTCCCCTCTCGGTTTTTTGTTTTTTTTTCCAAAAGAAGGAACAGAGAATTGGGCCAGGTGAGGGTATTCCCTCAAAGGCCCAGTCCTCTGTTCTTAACGCTACCTCGCTAATGCGGGAAATGGCGAATAGTTTGAAAGAAAAAAGAATATATATATATATATATATATATATATATATATATATATATATATATATATATATATATATATATATATATCATTATTATTATTATTATACTTTGTGGCTGTCTCCCGCGTTTGCGAGGTAGCGCAAGGAAACAGACGAAAGAAATGGCCCACCCCCCCCATACACATGTATATACATACGTCCACACACGCAAATTACCCCAGACGCTTCACATGCCTTGATTCAATCCACTGACAGCACGTCAACCCCGGTATACCACATCGCTCCAATTCACTCTATTCCTTGCCCTCCTTTCACCCTCCTGCATGTTCAGGCCCCGATCACACAAAATCTTTTTCACTCCATCTTTCCACCTCCAATTTGGTCTCCCTCTTCTCCTTGCTCCCTCCACCTCCGACACATATATCCTCTTGGTCAATCTTTCCTCACTCATCCTCTCCATGTGCCCAAACCACTTCAAAACACCCTCTTCTGCTCTCTCAACCACGCTCTTTTTATTTCCACACATCTCTCTTACCCTTACGTTACTCACTCGATCAAACCACCTCACACCACACATTGTCCTCAAACATCTCATTTCCAGCACATCCATCCTCCTGCACACAACTCTATCCATAGCCCACGCCTCGCAACCATACAACATTGTTGGAACCACTATTCCTTCAAACATACCCATTTTTGCTTTCCGAGATAATGTTCTCGACTTCCACACATTCTTCAAGGCCCCCAGAATTTTCGCCCCCTCCCCCACCCTATGATCCACTTCCGCTTCCATGGTTCCATCCGCTGCCAGATCCACTCCCAGATATCTAAAACACTTCACTTCCTCCAGTTTTTCTCCATTCAAACTCACCTCCCAATTGACTTGACCCTCAACTCTACTGTACCTAATAACCTTGCTCTTATTCACATTTACTCTTAACTTTCTTCTTCCACACACTTTACCAAACTCAGTCACTGACCCCTTCACTTGAGAGAAGCAACTCGTCGATCAGACAAGGAATATCCCGAGGTCACTGGTAAGAACGAGCTCTTTGATCTGAGTACACTCGAACATGTAAACATAACTGTACTGAAGCCACCAGACACACCCATGACACAGTAAATGCTAAGCACTGCGCTTATTTCAGCCTTGAATTCTCTCTCTCTCTCTCTCTCTCTCTCTCTCTCTCTCTCTCTCTCTCTCTCTCACATACACATGGGTATGAAAACATTATATCAGCTCAGAAATTGAATGTTGTCTCCCTGACGCTCTGATCTCCACGAGGGTCATTCAGAAGGACCGCCAAAGCGATATGGCAGCGAGCGGGATAGCAAGATGAGCAATGAGACGCTCCTTCTGGTGTCTAATTACCCAGAATTTCTTAACGCTTCATGGAACCATCACGGCTGACGGTCGAGGGTCCGTGTCCTCAGGTGTCGCATGGCTCTGGAGGTGGTGGGTGGGGTGGACACGTATTCCCAGCTGCTGACTGGCTCTGTGCGTAGTGGACCCGTGTCCTCATGTGGTATGATAACGGTGCCGTGTCGTGGCTGGACTTGAGATATTACACACACACACACACACACACACACACACACACACACTTCTACTACCACTACGGGTATACGCAAACAGAAATATAAACTCGATACATACATCCAAGGATATAAGACGAAGCAACACATGTTAAACACTCCCCCTAACACATACACACACACATTGTATATATATATATATATATATATATATATATATATATATATATATATATATATATATTCATGCATACAGAAACATATCCACAAACGAACTGGAAAAATATCTCTCCCTCCTCCAAAGTTTATTCTGCTCTGCAGGGGCTTAAAACAGAAGCAAGCCACATGTAAACACTGGGAAAAAAGTCTTCCTGACCAGAACACACTCACAGCTCACGTCACAGCAAACACACTCACAGCTCACGTCACAGCAAACACACCATCAATCAGGACAACTGAAAAACGAAATCATCTACTCTTGAATTCACCTTATTTATAGAGGGGAATAATGTTTGTTCTCATCTTTCTTTATGCTACACCATACAACTATTCTTCCATTTGGCATCAGCCACCTCCATACTCTAAACTGCTTTACTATACCTCTTCGCACTACTCGCTCAACCTGAACTCGCCAGTGTAACTACGCCCAGGAAAAAAAAAAAAAAAAAAAGAGGCAAATCTTGTTTCCAAATTGTGAGAAAAAAAAATCCAGACCTTGATCCAGGCAATCATCTCTCTCCACGACTCAATCCTACCAATCTTCGAACCCCCCATCCCTAGCATCTGTGTCTCCAGTGTTCTGTCTGCTCCCCGACACTCTGATCCCGACACAACCTCTGACGCAGATGATGTTCGTCCTTCAGATCGGAAGAAATGTGTCTCAGAATGAATCCCAGTCAATGACAAGTTCTTAAAACCCTTTCTCTGCTGAAATACAGTTACCCTACAGAGAAGGATCCTTATTTCCTGTGGAACAACAGACCCAAACATTTACCTTAGTCCTCTCCGAAAGTCATGGAATCTGTCATGAAAAAAAAAGGAGCAAAAACTTGATTAACAGTGAAAAAGGTAAAATAACCTGAGGTACGTCGTGCGTCTCGGCCTAGCTATTGAGTCGCTGTTCCTTCTTTTTTTTCCTACATTACGAGCCTGTTTCCTCTTCGTAAGTTCTACCACTTGCCTCTTCACAAGTGATATCTCAGAAGCCTTTAACAACACTTGGCAAGAGGATTTTATCATCAAATCCCTTTAATCCCTTTCTGATGATCCCTTCTTATCTCGTTCCCAAGATCTTCAATTTTTTTTTCTATGCAATCGGATAATCCATCCAGAGGTTCATAGATCATGTCGTATTTCCCTATTAACGATGATGTGTCTAAAAGTCTGCTTCTTCTCCCACAATCTGTCTAACGTTATAACGACCTTTCAATAACCACTCACCAAAGAAACTCACGTGAAGTAGAATGAATTTTCTACACCGTCCCCACTTTTTTTTTCTTGGTTCGCTGAACAGGCTTCTACCTTTTCCTTTGTACTTCACTTAAAAGTTCATTTCCATTCTCGTTCCTGATCTTGCTAGCTCTGCACACACACACACACACACACACACACACACACACACACACGAGACACGATAACTCCGTAACATCTGATATTTCCAAAAACTGATGAACCGGTGTTTTCATTCAAAAGGGGACAGGTTTCAGCCGCCTATTTCTCTGTAATAAATAACCCAGTGCATCACCTCTCTCTCTCTCTCTCTCTCTCTCATCAGTATTCTTAACACCTTAAACACGATAGTAAGACCCTTTCTACATGACGGGACGACTCTTTTTACACGACGAGACGACACTTTCTACACGACGGGACGACCCTTGAACACGACGAGAAGATCCGTCGGGCAGGTTATCACCTCGCCTTTGACTTGACCCTTAAGGGTCATAACACTATGCTGAGGGATCGTACCGTCATGCTTAAAAGGCCAGACGAACCATAACTCATATTCTCTTAAAGGACCCAAGCACATTTGTAAGCCCGGAAAAAAAAATTATTCTAAAAGACTTGCTTTTCTTATCTAAATCCGTCCCTGGGTCTCTTCCTCGTAAACGCCCACCTCATGTTATCCCGCTTTATCATACTCCTCGCAAAGGATTCCTTATACACTTCCAAGGAATGGAAAGAGAGAGGAAAGGCCAGTGTTATTACGCGAAATAAGACACCAGCTACTCCGTGAGTTTTTAACAATAACAAACATCGAACGTATTTCCAACTGGCCTTCTTTTGGCGGCATCTTATTTCTTCTTTTTTGATGTATGATGTGATTTCTGACACATGCGAACATGCCCGTGGTCCTGGAGGTGTACACAAAAGGTTACGTTAAAACAGCTGAGGATGAAAACCATGTAACAACACCTGACACGAGAATGACTATACAAACGCCTTCTGTATAAAAAACCCGAAGCAATGGGTAACGTTCTTCACAACACGTAAAACAAATGAAAAAAAAAAAGAGAAAAAAAAAACCGAGTTATAAAATCTATATTCAAATGCAGATTTTCGTATGATGAGTTCGACGACCACGGACAATGGCTACGTGATGAAGGCAGTCGAGAGCCGTGGTAATGGCTCCGGCTCCAGGATACAGTACATACAACATTACGACACTGTAAAACCCACATCACTTACGGAGACCGGTGGCTGTTTGGTTCCCATATTGATAACGACGTTGAATATATCGTCCTCCCTCCGGCTCGTCAAACTGGCCACCTACTGGTCAAGCTGGCCACTAGCTAGTCACACTGGCCACCATCTGGTCAAACTAACACACATCAGCTGGTCACACTGGCCAAGAACAGTTCAAATTGGCCACCATCTGGCCACAATGGCCACATTGGTCACCAGTTGGTTCTACTATTTTCCTCACCTACACAGTGCCTATTCATGTATCTGCCGGGCAAACCAACAAAGTCTTTTGCTTCAACAGTACAAGAAATTTTAACCTTTAAGTTGAGGAGACACTCGTTTGTTTTACATGGCAAACTCCTAAAAAGGTTTCTAGAAAGAAATAAAAGAACCATCTGTGGTCTCTCTGAAAACTGATGTGAGAGGTTCCTAGTAATATCAACCATAATTATGATAAAATTTTTAACAAATTAATGATAATAGTGGTTTTTCCATTATCATTATTATCACTATCATTGTTATCATCACTATCACTATTATTATTATTATTATTATTATTATTATTATTATTATTATCATTATCATTATCATTAGACGCAGACGATACGAAAAACTATAGATTTTCATTACTCAATGATAAAATCTTATTGACTAGGTGTGTTATCTTCCCCCACTGACGGTCGGTATGTTAGGTATCCGAGTGCCGAACTCCAACCCCAGAAGAAACCTCACGAGAGGTTAGTCGGTCAAAGGAGCAATAGTCCTTTACAGCGCTCCTACTCACTTTCCTTCAATTCTCATTGTCAGAGTTTATCCGGATGAAGACCTTTCAAGGAGGAGGAGGAGGAGGAGGAGGAGGAGGAGGAGGGGACTCCTTCCTACCATCGGACAAAGGTGGCAAAGGAGGAGATCGGGAGCCCTGGGTGTCGGAGGTTATTCTCCACCTCTGATCCGCTCCTTAAATTGATTCTTATCTTTGTTCACTCCGTCACACTGGCCTCTGTGATTCACCGGTCATGTGGGTCCAAGAGGCTTTTGCTCTTCACGTGCACCAGAACTATTCAGCGACGGATTATGTCCACCAGATCTCACTTGACGAAAATTCGCCAGGTCTGTGACAATGGTTTGGTCGCGTATGTGTCTGTCTGGTGTCTGGCCTTTGAGTGCTCGGGGTGACGCTGTGAACACTCGAGCTAGTCGTCTTCAAAAGCTTCACATTAAGTCCCATAAGGAGACAATCTGAGTCAAGGATCGCATCAAAAAGTCGTGAGAAGTCTAGATAGAGGCTGTAGGCCATTTGACTTGGGAGGATTAAGGTCTATGCACCCTGGCTGTCAAACACCATTAAGGACAGGTCTACAATTACCCTGTCCTTACATAGTCGTTTTTCGAGGGTTATATTCCACTCATGACAAGTCTACAACACCAGTAAACTCGTCCCCTCACGGTTTCTTAAGACTACGAAAGTCTCCGTACCCGAACCTAACCACATACCCGAGCACAACCTTACACAACTCTCACCTTGTCCCCCTTACGGTCGTTTCAAGGGTCAGAGTTACGAGCCCCTGACCCAACATCCCACCACCGTACATCAGTAGTTATCCTCCCCTGAACCACATAGTGTTATTTTCTCGAGGTTCCACTAAGTATGGACCGTCTCATTCATCATCACTGTCGTTCGTTTACGTCAACTGAAGATTCTATATCAAACGATCTTTCATGATATTCCAGGACCTAAATAACGTAACTATATGAAACAGTAAATCTTAAGCTACCCATCCTATGTATAGTTTGTGTGTGAATACCCGACGAGGCTAAGTGAACCCTTGTTCAGCTGAAACAAGACACCAGGGAAGGAAGCAGCCTGTGCACCTCTGCCATCTACCAGCTGAAGTGGAAATGCCAAATGACACAGGCGAGCGTGTTTTCGACGACCATTTAGTCAACAACATAACCTTTACTTTCAACAAATCTCTCCATTCTAAAGAGATATCTATATATATAACAAATATGCTTCCCTTAAGAGTTAATCTGATTTCATTCAGTGGAAATTTGGTCTGAGCACTTTATCAACACATGGACCGGAGGCCGTTAAGAATAGCATCACTTATGGCCAAGTGCTGGACACTCCTGCATAATGCTGACCTGGATCTCTGCCTCGACTAGTGAGACCCATCGACGGAGAATAAGACCCAAGAATACGAGCACCTACCTGGCAACGTCATTTGACCTTGGGCAACACAAGACCTTCGTGGAGAGGTAGATTCAACCCCATATATATATATATATATCATGACCATATACATCGTGGGGATATCATCCATGGGTCGTTCTCTACTGCAGGACCGTGAACATTTAATCCTCCCCCACCGCCAGACGCGTTCCTCACATCAACCCACGGAGAGAGAGAGAGAGAGAGAGAGAGAGAGAGAGAGAGAGAGAGAGAGAGAGAGAGAGAGAGAGAGAGAGGTGGAAAATCCCGCCGATTGCACCAGCGCCGCCGATTACACAATAGTTGCTTATGGATTTCCCGGGATTTTTTAAAATAATTTGAATGCTATAATCACGGGGTATTTGTTCTGTCAGCGCTTCAGTAATCACACCAGATGAATATGGAATATATGTATATATAAAATACACGTGTGGATACTCTACACCAAACCTGCCCGAGGTGGTGGTTCGCAGGGTGTTGAGCGGCTGGGCGTTCTTGCATACACCTTGGTACGTGTCGGGTCGAACCATGTGTAGGTGTATGTGATTCCAAGGATCTAGATAGATAGATAGATAGATAGATAGATAGATAGAGAGAGAGAGAGAGAGAGAGAGAGAGAGAGAGAGAGAGAGAGAGAGAGAGAGAGAGAGACCAGTGGATGACACGGGTGAGGAGGGGATGGGAGTCGTACAGTGATGACCTGGCTGGTCCATTTTAAGTACTGTGATCTTCACCTTCAGTGTCAATGATCAGTATGAACATTTTAAGCATAGAGGACAATGCACACGCACATACACCATTTTTATGTATATACATACAGACACTGAAGCAAACTACCTGAGACACACACACTAACACCTACACACACACACACACACACACACACACACAACATATTCATGCGTACTCACTTAAAGACCCGTTGAAAATGAAACTCGTTCTCATGACACAAATCCAAATCCGGCTTGGAAGAACCCCTTCCCCATCGACGTAAACCCTTCCTTTCCAATCCCCTCACCCTCCCACTCGTCTCCCTCTCCTCTCCCCTCCGCATCCGCAGCCTCTTCCAACTTGCTGGCTAATGTTGTCGAGTGAATGGATTGGGAATTGCAAACTTTCCTACTGAGAATGACAAGGACTTTATTGAACTTGGCAATGACGTCGAGGGAGTAGCTGCAGGATGACTGTTGGTGAAGTGAGGGAGGAATTCAGGTGATGGGCCGGGGGGGAGAGAGTTGGAGAGATGCTGCACGAGTGTTGGTGATGAGTTGGAGAGAAGTTATGGATGGTCAAGCGCTGGGGGTATTGGGGGTGGGGTAGGTTGGGGTGGGAGGTAGTTTGGATAGTGAGAGAGGCTGGTGAAATACTGGTCACGGAGCTGGATGAATGCTTGGTGATTGAGTTGAAGGGCAGTCTGGGTCATGGAATGGTGAAGTGTTGGTGATGGGTCAGCAGCGTTGGTGATGAGTGTTGAAGGGAAACATTACAATCTGAGAAGTGTTGGTGCTGTGGTTGAAGGAGTGTTGGTGGAAAAGGTGGAAAGGCTTCTTGGTGAAAAGTTAGAGGAAGATGCTAGTGGGTTGTGTAAGGTAAATGATAATGATGTAGTGATTGGGGAGGAGTGTCTGTATACATCACCGGAGTGCTGGTGATGGCTTGACGGATTGTTGGCGAACGTAGCCGAAGTGTTAAGAGGAGTAGAAATGAATCTGTCCGTCTATCTGTCTGTCTTTCTGTATGTCTGCATTCTAAATGTCAAACACTTAAGACTATTATCTTCAGATTATCAATAATATGTTGCATGTCAGATATACGAGGGAATTAGTGCGTCTTACACCGAAAGGTTGAAGACTAAGGTCATGCCGGCCGAATACAATAAAACGGTTGCACGCAACTTCGCTGTCAAGGACCAGCGTCTAAAGTACCAGGTCAAACTTCAGACACGTTTCGTATGTGTTTAAGGCAATACAAAACTGTGTGACATACATCAGTGCAAATACAGACACAAATACACTCTAAGATCCAACAGGAAATAGTCTCACAATGCGTAGGAGTCAGTACGGGCCAGCTCGGGGATGGAACCTCGTGGGTTCGAATTCTCGGAGTGGCAGTCGGCCTACACCTAACCCAGGTGTTCATCCTCCCCTCAATAAATGGATACATGTCTTAAGCTAGGGTGTGTGTGTGTGTGTGTGTGTGTGTGTGTGTGTGTGTGTGTGTGTGTGTGCGCGCGCGCGCGCGCAGAAGTAAAATTACGTTACACATATACAAAGTTAAAGTGTAAAACTCTCTCCCTGTCATACACAAATGCTAATCAAAAATAGTAATCACACAAATAATCACGTCTACAGAAACCCTTTCAGACATGTGTACAAATTCAACCACAAACACAAACAGACTCACACCCAGATCTACGTTCATAGAGACATTTCCACAAAATCATTCCCAAACAATTCACAAACGTGCGCTTACTCATACCACAAACATTCACAAACTCATCCATACGTCCAAACACACACACACACACACACACACACACACAAACTTAAGAACAAACCCGCCAGACACACAAACCCGCCACAGACACACTAAGCCCAAGAAACAGACTGATGATTAAGGGAGCTGAAAATAATCCAGTTCCTTTGATTCATAAGCGTGTTTACATTAGAAGACAAATGGTGTAGGGATCATTATTTCCTGAGCTCTCACTTGCACTGCCCACTTCCGACGTACGATTTGTCAAGCGCCGTATGGTGGCACTGGTGGCCCACAAGGCACTGGTGGGCCACAAGGCACTGGTGGGCCACAAGGCACTGGCGGGTCACAAGGGCACTGGTGGGCCACAAGGCACTGGTGGCCCACAAGGCACTGGTGGGCCACAAGGCACTGGTGGCCCACAAGGCACTGGTGGCCCACAAGGCACTGGTGGGCCACAAGGCACTGGTGGGCCACAAGGCACTGGCGGGCCACAAGGGCTCTGGTAGACCACAAGGCACTTGTACTATCCTGTCTGGTTCTATGTGCGCCTGCGCCATTCTAATGAGACATATATCTCTGGCTACTTATTTCTTTTTCTCTCGCTTCATCCAGGCAAAATCCTGTCACAGTCACTCGTCGCTTGGTTGCTTATCCTTGTCTCTCGGAATGAGAATTGCAAATGACAGAGAAAGGAAAAATCTACGTTAGAAAGAACTGATGGAAATTAAACTTGCATGTGCTAGTAATACAAATATCAGAAATACCTATTCAGTAGTGATTTCTATCAAACATTGATAACTAAAGTGATCAGGTGGTGCAAATATGTTAAGAAGCTGAAGGCGGTGAAGATAAATAACAAGACGATTATGAGAAACAACTTCAAAAAGGCTTTATAAGTAAATGAGGCACACAGAACTAGAGTGAGTGCATCGCAGCTATAAAAGAATGTACAAATTTGCGATAGGCTCACAAATAACCAGAAATATAAAATCTTCCCAAAAGATGTAGGAAACATAACTTGTAATACGTGGTGGACATGGACGTAGCGCCAGAAACACTATGTGTAGACGACAAGGAACGGAAGATTGTCAAACAGAAGCGTTCCATGTTAAAGGCACTGGTCATCTGTACCAATTGTGATGCACACCTATAAGGACAAATGGATGCAAGGTGTGCAGCTAAGGTAGATAAGGCAAAAAAAATATGATAAAATAAAACTGATGAAGAACAAAAGAGTGATGATAGGGACACAGAGTAAAGAAAATACATAAATGATGGGAAGTGGAGGGATAGTCTGATGATAAGCTGAGAGACAAAACAAAATCTGCATACGAAAACGACAATAGTGCGAGACCCAAAGATACAAGAACTGTGTCAAAGAATGACAAGACACAAGGAGAAAGTGACGAAAAGGAAGAAACCAACAAATATGACGAGAGGCAAAATTAAATGCAGGCAAGATCTAAGAAGCAGACGCATATATTTCGTTGGAAGCAAGTATAATCATCTTACAATATGTGTAAAAGCGCCTCTCTTCGGAACCCTAGTTGCCAGGGGATGTTGAGACAAAGAATGTGAATCTGCTCATCCTGATATGTGCCACAGATGTGACGAATATCACATCTGCGAGTGGGTAGGCTACCTGCAAAGCTCAACTCATACCGAAATCTGCGATTATTTCACAAATCTAGAAAGAGTTCAGGGAGAAAATGAGAACTGTGTGTGTTTAAACATCCTGTAACAGAGATGTGGAAAATACAAGAAGTGAAAAAGAAAAACGTGCAGGAAGTATAAAGAACCAGGACAAACCATAAGACATAGAGACAGACATGAACAGAGACGGAGACCTTTTCATGAAAACCTAAAGAAATTCAGGAATGAGCATGGTTTAGAGAACATTTTTAGAGACGATGAATGAAAAAATGGAAACCATCAGAGATGCTGTAGTGAAGAAAAACTTAAATGTCTGGAATATGAGTATGAAAAACTACACATCATCATCATCAAACAGAAGTGCATGACATGTACAATATTTGGCTGCAACAAGAAAAATATAAGCCTGATCAAAATAGACCAAGATGATATGAGGTGCAGGACCATCATGGACACATCATATCAACTACAGAATCGCGACCCAACGGATGGAAGTCTTATTACGGAACCAAATGAGGAGAATCCCGGCAGAAATAGGAATGAAACAGATTAGAAGAACTACATAATTAAGGCAAAGAAAGTCTACTTGAAAACATGAAAATGAACTGGTCTCGTATGAGAAAGCAGGCAACAAAATAACCAGATCCCCAAACACCAAAAAAAGAAAACTCCCGAGGATCATTAAAGTAACGGAGACCCAGCACTTGCAAATTCTATTAACTGAGAACTTTAGAATCAAATTACATCATAGAGAACAGAGTACACCCTACCAATCAACATGACAGAAAAGTGGTTCAGTGAGAAAGTGAGGAATGAGGAAGATTTAGCACAATGTGAGGCGTTTCGAACAGACAGATCCAGAATCCAACAGATGTCCATAGGAAGCTGGTAGGGATGCAGATTAGGAAGATCACAGTAAGTATCAACTGATTATAATGAGCACCCCAGCCATAAACGATACAGATTTAGGAACAAAGGCCACCAGAAACAAAGCTAAGTGATTTAAGGGAATTATCAACAAAATTTGAAGAAAAACTGAAGGGGATACAAAAACCACATCCCATAGTTATATGGCCTAGTGACAGGAAGAAAGAGTACAGGATAAATACAGATACAGAACAAAGGCAACAATAATGGATCAGCAGATGGAGAACAAATCCCAATGGCTAAACAATATGTATGAATCACTGTTCAAAAACCATGGGCAAGGAAACCAAAGTTAAAAGAGGAGGAACAACAGGAACAGATATTATCTTTACTAATTACATCGAACTAATCTTAGACATGGAATTAAACGAAAAAAGCTCATTGGATCACACCATCATAGAATATTACAGAAATAACTACCGCTTGTACAGTTAGGAGTAAACAACTACCGCTTGTAAAGTAGGAGTTAATGAATGTGAACGTGATACAGCAGCCGAAGATAACAGAAGGTTGAGCAAATGAATTTTCACCAGAATGTGCTGGAGAACGATTCATCAACGAATTCTAAAGACTAAAGACAAACTAGAGTGAGATCTTCAAAGGCAATAACAATGAGGCAAACATGAGTATATTAAATAGAGTTAATACCGACCGAATGAAAATATAATGAAACAAAGGATGAATATAGAGCTCATGGGTAGAAAAAGAAGGTAAGCAATTTGTAGGAAAAGAAAGGGCTGGATGGGAATACAGAGAATGTTAACAATGAAATAGTGAGAACAAGTAAAAGAGAAAGTGACAATAAATGAGGAGAAGTTATTTAACACATGGACTGGAACCCAAGTATACTATTATTGTCGAACATGAAAAAAGACTTTGTTCCTTTTAGTAGGGAAAAAAATCGAAAACGAACCTAAAAAAACAATCCAAACCAGTATTCAGTGGTGTAATGCAGGGCTCAGTCCTGGAACTATTGCCGTTCATCATCTATGTAAATGACTTACCAAAGGAATATACCCGTACCTGAATATGTCTGCGGATGATATCGGAGTTAGGAGATCAGATGCAGAGAAGACGGCGTCAGCCTACAAGGGGACCTAAACAAAAGCCAGAGTGGATCTGATGCATGGCTGATAAAACTCAACCCTAACATTATCCTGGTAAAGAGGATGGGATACGGTCACGATACGAATCTTCATCTAGCTGCAGGATTCTGTGTCTGTGAGAGTCTACGAGTCGACACTGTCTCCCATGTGAGGCCAAAATCCCTCCCCGTGTAGGAGAAAGAAACAGGTAATTACAGTCGAAGCTTCAGAGTATCATAAAAGATCCCCGTATCTAAAATGTTAAAGACGTACTGAATAAAAGATAAATCAGAGTTGCAACCACTTTCACCATTACCAGATAAGACTCCTCTTAAGGACCTAACGACCTACTCTCATTATCTTAATCACTATTGCTACAGCCAGTACTAACCAACCTTAAGTATTCCACAACAGCTTAGTCCAGTAACTGCAATGTAACTGTAATGACTGGCTCCTCGCCCAGTCAACTGCACCACAAATACAGTCAGCTATACCAGACATCTTGCTGCTCTACTTGTTCCTCCTCCCACTCACATTCTCGCTCTCCTTTCACGACAGCATAATTATTCCTTTCTTTTTTATCATTTTCTGTCGTGTCTCCTTTGTTCTTGTCTTCCTAACTCCTTTATTCCTAGATTTTTCTTTCATTTTGATGTCATTATTCTCTTCCACATCTTAACCACTTGATGTCGTCTTCCTACGTTCTCTCTCGCTAGTCAGCCTTTCTTTCGCCCTTCTCTTTACCTGCCTCACACACTCCCAGCCGTCTCCACGCCTCCGCTAGACCCCTCCCTCCTCATTCGTAATTCTCTATCTTGATTTGCTCATGTATTTACGTCTAAGACAAAATCTAACCTTTCTCCACTGAAGGATCTTATCCTTTTCCTTATTTGCTTTATATTATCTACCTTCCTACACCTGGACCAGCTCCTCCGTCCTTCATTATCTTCATCTCCTCAAGATTTTATTGCTCTCCCACCTTCGTCCTTACTTCTCCCCCATCTTCACCAACCAAAACACTCTCTTCCTCTCCGTCCCTCTCTTCACAGTCACCAATTCAACTGCCTATTTCTACTCACAGTTTCCTTCACCTTGTTCTTCATTCACATACTTCTATCCCAGTCTTTCTTCTCGTCACCATCTTTCACATCACCGACGCATTACCATATTTCATTCATCCATGTATGTCCTCACTCTCCCCATTATCAACTCCTCGAGCCAATTTCCCTCGTCTAGCCAGTGTCACATTTCTCAGTGCAGCACTCATCACTGGCGCCACCCTGCTGTCATACCCCTGCACGGTGAGTCCATCATGATTCATGACCCATCGCCTCTTGCCGACCCCTTCCGTTCCTGCCTCATTCCCTCTCTTCTTCACCCCAGCCATTATCAAAATTCCCCTTCATCTACAGTTTCATTATCAATTCGTCTAACCTCCCATTACCTCCTCTCTCACTGGAGCAGCCTTCCTTCCCAGCGACTCTCTCTCTCTCTCTCTCTCTCTCTCTCTCTCTCTCTCTCTCTCTCTCTCTCTCTCTCTCTCTCTCGTACCTCTGTTTCCCTCGTCTTACCTCCCTCTCGTCCTCCACCTCCTCCTCCTCCCTCAGCCCACCCCCTGACCCAGACCACCATCAGCGAGACATCCTAACGAGCGGCAGGCGATTACACGGCCGAACCAGTTGAAGTGCGGCCCTTCTTGATTGCACCTCTCTAATTGGTTCATTAGCCTCTGTTGCCGGGAGTTAGGAACCTTGTCGAATAGGCCAAACTTCTCATTCCCCCACAACTCATTATTTAGCCCAGCAAAACTGGCAGCTTCTTTCTGCCGTGGATCACAACCCTCTTCCCCCCACACCACACCACACCACATCCTCCAAGCCCCCTGATACCAGGTATTCCCCACCACCTCCTGCTTGCCTCCCCCCACTCCCCAGCAGCCTTCCCCCAACCCCCTCCCTCCGTGACCCATGCCCACCTCTTTATCTAGATCTGACTCTTCTCCTTTCCTTTATCAGTCTTCGAACGAAAAGTGGAACTGAGGGACGAAGGACTGTGAGCGAGTGTGTGTGTGTGTGTGTGTGTGTTAATATATCACTGTGGGGAGAGAAAATGAGGACTATCTCCCTACCAATGATAACCTGCGAGAGCTTACCACGAGGCACGGCTAACGCGTGACGTTCAAAGCTCAGAGAGAAAGAGAACGAGAGAAACAAAAAGGCTTCTTTTTTCCCCCCTCTTTCTTTTTTGATTGGTTAGGATTTTTTGTCGGTGAAGTGATCATGGGGGGAGGTTGGCATAATCACCAGAGATTCATTAGCGAAGACTCCCACCCTCCCGGCTTTCCTCCTCCTCCTCCCCCACCACGTTGGTCGTCAGCATATTCTACCCGGGGCTTCTCCCGACGCCGAGGTCATCGACGAAGAACAGATAATGTGCTCCGATGAAACGCAATCAAGCAGGTGGGGAGGGAGGGGAGGAGCCCCCTTCCTACCCCCACCTCAGATTCCGTGGAGGTGGTCGCGAAGGGTGAGGGTGGGGTCATTAAAGTTGGGGGTAAGGGGTCAAAGGTGGAAGGTGTACACGTGCAGGGGTGAGGAGGAAGGAGAGGGATGTAGAGCTCAGTAACGCCGGGGAGAATCGTGAGGGATCGTGGGGGAGTAGAGGACTAATGCGAGATGCTACGGGAGTAGAGGACGACGGGGGAAGGATAATATTGGAGGAAGATATGGGAAGTGACGGGTGCAAGCGTCGTGAGGAAGTGTAGTGTAATGGTCTCTTGGAACATGAGACGGAGACAGAGTTGAGCGTCGCTGGTAGCTGGTTCTGCCATACCAATGTAGGGTCCAGAAGCTGGGAAGACGGCTGGTGGTTAGTTGCTGGCGAGGCAGGTAATTCACCCCCTCTATGATAACTCAAGTAACCTCTTTATCCAATAAGAGTTTTCTTCTCGCCACACCCCAGGAGACGTGTTACACCACCTGGAGTTCTCGCGTCCACCACAGCTCGAGCCACTTTCTAAGGAGCGGTGCAGTCCGTACATCATCCTGTGGCACGTCGGTGTACAGGCCCAGCAAACCTCAGGTGCGACACCGGTTGAAACCGATACTGGAAGGTGGTCTTTGTTGTTCAGGCATATAGCCATAATGTTACGTACCCTCTCACTCTCTGGCCACGACCGGACGATCTTTGGGATGATGACGTGACCTTTGGCCTGATTCTCGAGGGTTCGTAACGTCGTCTACAAGAATTTTGAAAATTACAAAAGTATAATTTTTTCCTGAATCTTCAAACGTCCAGCTAAAGGAAAAAGAAATAAGTGGATAGACTTTTCAAAGTTCCTCTAAGCGAAATAAAAACCCAACAGTGAGTGAGAACAGAAACCTCTGAAGGAAACCGTAACGTATGGCTGACTCTAAACTAACCCAAGACTGAGAACTAACGTAATGTGCGTGGCAGCTGAGATTAACCTTACCCTCAAACAAGGGCTGTCTATACGTGGTGATCGCTACGCGCCCTCCATGGTGAAAATATTCCCGTAGGTACTCGTAATTAATCCGACAGGTAGGTATATACTAGGTACATGATGCTAAGAAATATTCATTACATACTTCACACTAAGTTTACATACTATACAAAAAAAAAAAATCCGGTCTGTGACGGCATAAAAGCTGTGTACGCGCTCAGCTTCCACAGTGAATAATTTACCTCACCAACATTATTCACAATAATGGTCTGGTCAGACATATTCAACACAAGAGGAAATACCAACGTAAGATCGTTGCTGTCTGTGCTACACAGCGAGGCTTCTACGAGCCAAAGACTAGACGACAGTTAAGGGCCTACTAGGCTAAGGCCTGGACGACAGCCAAGTGCCTAACAATCTAAAGCCCTGAACGACAGCAAAGCGTCTATAAGCCCAAGGCCTGGACGACAGCCAAGCGTCTACAAGCTTATGGATGAACGACAGCCAAGCATCTACAAGCCCAAGGCATGAACGTCAACTAAACGTCTACAAGCCCAAGGGCTGGACGACAGATAAGCAACTACAACCCCAAGGCTTGAAAGACAGCCAAGCATCTAAAAGCCCAAGGCCTGGACGACAGCCAAACGCGTCTACCAGCCAAGCACAGGATGACGACAGAGCCCGGGGGATCCACGACCGCCAGCTTCAAGAGACCGAGTGTCACGTTCATCACTTTAATTAGTTGAGTTTTGAGTGGGTCGCTCTTCATTAGTCAGCCCTGTAAATTAATTAACTCGGGTCCTTAACAGCTTGGTGGGTCAACATTTTGCAAGTGTTGGACGACTTGAATCTGTCGCAGCCTTTTCCTTCATCTCTCTCTCTCTCTCTCTCTCTCTCTCTCTCTCTCTCTCTGCCGCACTCTCCTTGGCTCGAGATCTGCCAGCTGGGGAGACGCACTGTACTATGTGCTTGGGGCAGAGGCCAGGTGATGCTGGCGGTGGGGACTGATGTAGTGATGTGGGGGGAGTAGGTAGGTGATAAGATGTGGGGGAAACGGGGGATTGTTTTACCTGGTTGTGGATACGGAGGGTTCTGAGGTAAGGTTCAGGGAGGATTAGCATGGGAACGTGAGGTAGTAAATGGGATGATGATGTAGGTTGGTGCCAGTTGCGAGTACACACACACACACACACACACACACACACAGAGAGAGAGAGAGAGAGAGAGAGAGAGAGAGAGAGAGAGAGAGAGAGAGAGAGAGAGAGAGACTCGTCCAGTGACGTAAAGGCTAGATACAGTGAAAAACTCGGCTCTCACACCATCATCCTTTTACACAACCATAGTATCTCCACCAAGGCTGCCTTCCAGGCCACCACCCTTCCAGGTGACCTTACACTGTGACCTCCTGGTTGTGGAGGGTTGGGTGTGGTGACGTGAGGGTGAGGTTGGGGGATATGGTGAAGTGATGTATAACGAAATGCTTTCATGTGCACGAGCGAGGATTAGTCCTACTGTGTTACGGTACACTGATGTGAAGATACGCTGCAGTGATGTGAAGGTACGGTTCACAAATGTGAATCGTTAGTGCCATTTCCCACGTTCAACGGACACACACACACACACACACACACACAGTAATACAGAGAGAATAGGTATCCATTTAGTTCAGAGGTGTGAGGAGTTACCTTCAATATCCTCCACGTTTTATCAAGTTAACAACCCATCATTCGAATGAGAGACGATTCATTGTTTTCTGTAGTGAATTTTAATCCCTAAATTACGATGGTACGCCCGTTAATGAGTGACCTAATTGGTTAAGTGGTGATTTCTGAGTTTGAGAAGGTCCGATCCCTGACCACGACGGAATAATTCCTGAACATGATGGTATGACACTTGGGCATGGTAGTCCTGTCTTTGATTTGGCTCTTAATGGGCAGGTCAAAGGTCAGACTATTACACCCATGGGTCGTAACGTCATACCGAGGGTTGTATGGCTGAGGTCAAGGGTCGTACCGTCGTCCTGGAAGACTGTACGGTTAAGGTCAAGGGTCTTACCGTCGTATCGATGGGTTGCAACGTTAAGGTCAAGGGTCGTACCGTCGTACTAAAGGGGATGAACCGTTAAGGTCAAGGGTCGTACCGTTCAGGTCAAGGGTCGCACTGTTGTACTGAAGGCTTGCACCGTTGAGCTCCAGGGTCGTACTGTTCTGCTCAAGGGGTCAATGTAAGAGAGAGTGAATGACACGCATCCAGTAACATCAGTACTGGAACGAAAGTTGAAAACTTCCACCTGGCAATGATGATCCAGCCTTCGCTCACTGGCACCTTCCATTATCATCAAAGAACGAAAAAAACACACATCTAATCGTATGTCACAACCATGATGCGCTACATAACTTCTACGCGCCATATGGTATAACGTTAACTGTAATAACGACTTCAATGTCTTTAAAAATGAAAAGAAAAACATAGTTTTCAGTTAAAACGTTTAGAATATCGCCATGACTCCTTGCCTCTTCGGAACCTTTAGATCATTTACGTGTATGTAATAAGGGGCTGGCCTCTGCCTCTCTCTCTCTCTCTCTCTCTCTCTCTCTCTCTCTCTCTCTCTCTCTCCACACCTGCCTCAGCCCATCTCTTACCGCGTTACTGAAGGTGTCTCGCACACAGGTGGAGACTAAGGAGATACGAGAGCAACCACGTGAAACTGCTTCTCAATTTACATGTTTTACGATCCGTAATATTTCAAGGCTGAACTCTCCGTCCAGCAGATGCACGAGATGAAATCTTACGAAGGTCCATACCTAAAAATCTTTTGAACAGTATTTCTTCGAGAAAATTTGAAGTAAAATTATCTTCTAATTCTAACAACTTAGAATTATTTTTTCCAGTTTTTATGCATAATAACTGATCTTACGACCTTAATCCACTCAGGTTCCATATCATATTTTTTCCCCAGCATCATCACTGCCGTAGTAGACAATGTAACTGTTTATCACCAAGATATATGTATAACATTATAATGTTGAACGATACCATATTTTTTGCCCAGTATCTTCAGAACCAAAGTAAACATGAAATGTGTGAAATATATATATATATATATATATATATATATATATATATATATATATATATATATATATATATATATATTTTGCTTTGTCGCTGTCTCCCGCGTTTGCGAGGTAGCGCAAGGAAACAGACGAAAGAAATGGCCCAACCCACCCCCATACACATGTATATACACACACGTCCACACACGCAAATATACATACCTATACATCTCAATGTACACATATATATACACACACAGACACATACATATATACCCATGCACACAATTCACACTGTCTGCCTTTATTCATTCCCATCGCCACCCCGCCACACATGGAATACCATTCCCCTCCCCCCTCATGTGTGCGGGATAGCGCTAGGAAAAGACAACAAAGGCCTCATTCGTTCACACTCAGTCTCTAGCTGTCATGCAATAATGCCCGAAACCACAGCTCCCTTTCCACATCCAGGCCCCACACAGCTTTCCATGGTTTACCCCAGACGCTTCACATGCCCTGATTCAATCCACTGACAGCACGTCAACCCCGGTATACCACATCGATCCAATTCACTCTATTCCTTGCCCGCCTTTCACCCTCCTGCATGTTCAGGCCCCGATCACTCAAAATCTTTTTCGCTCCATCTGTCCACCTCCAATTTGGTCTCCCACTTCTCCTCGTTCCCTCCACCTCCGACACATATATCCTCTTGGTCATTCTTTCCTCACTCATTCTCTCCATGTGCCCAAACCATTTCAAAACACCCTCTTCTGCTCTCTCAACCACGCTCTTTTTATTCCCACACATCTCTCTTACCCTTACATTACTTACTCGATATATATATATATATATATATATATATATATATATATATATATATATATATATATATATATATATATATTCTTTTTTTTTATTTTACTTAATCGCCGTCTCTCGCATCAGCGAGGTAGCGCAAAGGAAACAAGACGAGGAATGGCCCAATCCATCCACATACACATGTATATGTATAAACGCCCATACACGCACATATACGTACATATACATATCAACGTATACATACATATACAAACACAGACATATGCATGTACACATTCATAATTGCTGCCTCCATCCATTCCCGTCGCCAAGCCTGCCACATATGAAATAACCCCCCACCCCCAGGGATATAATATATCCAACACCTCAAAAAGAAACAAGTAGGCGTTACCCACGATCTGTTTCCAGAGGCTCCTTGCATCCTAGGGCTGCGCTTCTTCCAGTAGCATAGAAATGTATCTTAGATACCAAAAATTCCAAGAATGTATCTTACTCTCTGTATCTACTCGGTAAACTTACTATATGAAAGACTAAGTATACGTAACGAACAGACTTTGTAACAATTAATGCACATAAGCATCTGGCCACTGGGGTCTGACAAAGACCCTTTGTGACCTTTGATATCCTCCTAATGCGCTACCGCTCACACGATGAGCGTGAGGCACACAACAAACTACCCAAAGCCATGGAACACCAATCAGAAATCAGCTCCTCCTCCTCCTCCTCCTCTCTCTCTCTCTCTCTCTCTCTCTCTCTCTCTCTCTCTCTCTCTCTCTCTCTCCACCGGCCGTAACGACACCACAGAATCTTCCAAGTCATTTCATCATACAGAGTAAGGGATAACACAACTTGGACACAAGTCTCTTTTACACCACTGCCTCAACCTCCATCACGCCAGCTTGAGCTTATACCATACCATGCGCCGATAATCTGTGAACGTAAACCCTAAAACTCAACCACAAGGAATTCGAACATGGTTAAAAAGCTTCGTGAGGTTACAGGCGAAATCCCTGCGATTCAAAAAAAAAAAAAAAAAAAATCACATTCAGTGGTTCTCTGGTACATAAAGTGTTCCTTTTTTTTTTTTTTTTTTTTTTTTCCAAAATAGCAAACCGGCAAAATAACAATAAAAACCTGCAGTTCGCCAGTAGACACCAGACACCGCCGGGAAAAAAGTGCGACTGCAAGTTTTCAGCTTCAAATAGTAAACGACCGTGGAGTATGCAGGCTACTGCGCGTTCTGCCTTCTGACTGGCTCAATAACACATTAGCCAATCGTCACAAAGACTTCTCGACGGAGCAATACCATCGCGGAGAGTCACGGCTCGTTAGGAAAACCAGTGGAGAGGGGGGTTGGTGTCGGGTCTCGAGAAATAGTTAATCATCTAATTTAAGGGCCATGTTGCCATCTATTGGTAATATGTTGTTACCTATCTGCGAATCGTTCACTCCTGAACTGCTTTGGACCCTGCCTCAGTTCCCTCCAACAACACTTTTCATCAGCTTTCGGGTCCTGCCAGTGTAATTTCCACAGACATTTTAATTAATTTCTGTAATAATGTTGCTCTCGAAAAATTCATTCGACTTCGGATGGTAAGATTGTATCTGCATGGCAGCCACTCATGATGGCTACCATGAACGAGTGTGGGGCATTGCGTGCATAGAATGTGGAAAGAAGAGGTGGAGCAGCGCGCAGCAAAGCTCTTTAAGAACTTGGTGATGGAGTAAAAGAGGCTCTGGAAGGAAGAATTTAATCTGCCAGAAACTAGCGATGACTGAAGAGCAGAATGTCCAGAATATAAAGTCCTGAGCCGTGAAGTTAAAAAGGAAGGTATATATACATGTGAATAAAGAAAAAAGAAAAAAAAAAGAAAGAAAAGCGAAAAATGAGAATCCTGGATGAAAAACTGAGGATTTTAAGGGACAGTAAGGAACTATTTTGTAAGAAAATGGAAATGAGAAGAGAGGTATCCGCAAGGAGCAACAGTGTATCACACAAGACTGGGAGAATGTTCATGTAAGGGATGGAGAAAATAAATTCTTGAAGACCTTTTTTTTTGGAGACGACGCTGAGGTAAACTAGTCTGATGGTGCTGTAGGAACAGATACGGGAAACGGGACGATATTATAAAGGAGGTAGTAAGAAGACAGTTAAAGCTCTTAAGAATGAAAAAGCTGGGGGTATATAGTATATAGATAGGGTGCTGAGCGAAATAACTTAAAGAGGTTAAAAAAGTTCTGCGGGGCGGATCTGGAAAGTATATATATATATATATATATATATATATATATATATATATATATATATATATATATATATGAAAGCATGGAAAAGTGGTCAAGTGCCTGATGACTGGACGAAGGCCATGACTGTTCCACTGTATAAAGGAAAAGGTGAGAGAGTGAACTGGAAGCATTAGAAAGGAATGAGACCCTTTGGTACACTGGCACGGTGTGTGGTGGGAGGAGAGAGACTGATCGTTCAGAGGAATAATGAACATTTTGTTGGTGAAGATGAAGGATGGATGAGGGAAGGAGGAGGATGTGAGGACCAGATGTGTGCACTTAATGTAGTAGACCAAGTTCTATAGAGAAAAAAGGAAAGTATAAGAGCATTTATGGATTCACGAAAGGCTTATGAAGACTTCTAAATACTGTTGAGAATTCTCATATTCAAAGTAGTGCACGTGTGAGGATTAAGTGGTGGTATGGATGGTATGAAATATATGTGTCTCAGGGCTGTATGGTTACTCAGTATCTTTATAGCTGGGGCTTTACGTGAAATGAAAGCGAGTAGAGCTAATTGTGGTGTGACGATCAACGGTGGGGAAACAGAATTTGTAAGTTGTCACAGTTGCTACAAGCAGATAACGTTATGATGTTGGCTAAATCTGAGGAAAATCTGGATGAAACTAAGAACCGCTTCTCTTATGTACGTATGAGGAAGAGGAGGCTGAAAGTGACTGAGAATCAAATAAGACTAGTTTTTGAAAGGTATGGACATATGAGAAGAGGAGGCTGAAAACGACTGAGAATCAAATAAGACTTTAGTTTTTGAAATGTATGGACAATCTTAGAGTAATATCAGTTTTCATTGTGAGGAGCTGGAAGTTCCAGGGGAGTTTGGATGTCTAAAGAAAAAAAAATGAGTGAAGATGGTAGTGCGAAGGGTGGAGGGAAGCGTTGAGAATCATGCAAGGAAGAAATTGTGGCGGCGCACGGAAAGTTCTGGAAAATTGGGCGAAAAATGTTACACAGTAAATGCGAGCAAGAAGGTTGCATAAAGAACTACATCTCCCAACGCTGGTGTATTGATGTGACACTCACGTCCATGTCGGCCACGAGAAGTTGAAATAAGAGCAGTTGAGACGGATGATTTGCGTAGTATATAGTTGGAACACGTACGTACAAGCAGGACTGATAATGACTTCAAAATGGATACGTGTCATAAAGACATCAAATGACAGGCGCATGCATGAATGAAAGTCATTCGGAGGGTCTGGCCACCGAGAACGTACGTTAGTTAAATGGCTGTTAATGAAAGATAATGTATTAGCAGTGCAGAATTATGAGAAGGATGGGGGTAAAGATGGCGGAAGAGATGGGATATTTCAGACAAAGACATTCCAAGGCATGACTGAGGATCCAATGTAATGGAATCATTCTGGGTTATTATCATGGTGGTGTGAACGGAGGAGACGTCGGTCAAACTCGACGAGTCTGCCAGCCTTTTGCAAGTGTAGAAATTCATGTTTCTTTCAGGAACACTGAGTATAGGATGAATGTGTGTGTGTGTGTGTGTGTGTGTGTGTGTGTGTGTGTGTGTGTGATTCACAGAGGCAGTAATGCGTACCTGATCCACACTGTGAAAATTGACAATGGAGCTTGTGATTATGGGTAGATAGACGACAGACAAGTAAGACATAGATAGATGGATAGATAGATAGAGAGATAGACGGACAGTAAATTGATAGAAAGAATTAGACAGTTTGGCTGAAGTTTGTTTCTTTAGCGGAAAAATTCAGTTACTATCCAAAGTGCATAAATCTATTTTTATATAATCGTGAAAAATTTCGGTCGAGAGAAAAGGATTACACAAACGCTCACAAAAAAATATTACTAGGAAGATTAATGATAATAAAAATGATAATGATAGAAATAAAAGTACTAATAGTGTGATCACTAATAATATCATTAATATAACAACAATAATAACTAATAATAATAATAATAATAATAATAATGATAACTTAGGCACGGAGATCATATGAACTATCAAAAATAGCTTATATTTCAACATGACACGGAAATATAATGACAAAACTAAAGTTGTTATTCTGCAACCTACGACTACACCGGTGTAATTTGGAAGACGACTACAGGGGAAATAAAAGTCAAACAACAAAGCCACAACTTCCACAGGTCTGAATGTAACACAGTTACAAAGTCTTTAGTAATGCCTCAGAGACATCTCGCAACAACTCGACAAGCAATAAATTACCTCCACCTTCCAACCCTGACACTGATTCCATCAGACATACACCCATCTGAAACTACATTCCCTATGCATGTACGAGATACACCTTCCCGTCTGCGGTCTGGACACCCACGGACACTTCTAGCACAACTGGAAACACCCCAGGTTCACAAATAGCAGAACCCTGGCTGCTTAACCAATGTGAACATGCAACACAAAACTAGGCACCAAAGTATACATGCAACATATCCTCAGGCACCGAAGACAAACATGAAGAAAAACCTGTGGAACCAAAAGCTCACATTCAACGCTCCTCAAGGCTTCAAAACATCGCATGCGACACAATCCCAAGATCCCTGGCCACACGTGCAACACCAAGATTCCTGGCCACACATGCAACACAACCCTAAGATCCCCAGCCACACATGCAACACAACTTCAACTACCGCAGGGGCACGTGGAACAACCCTTGAAGCACCCAAGCAACACATGCAAAACACATCCAAACCAAAATTTTCTATATTCTGGTTGTAACATTCGCCCACAAATTGCTATCAATTTTTTCCCCCTGCAGAAAAAGAAGAAAAAAAATTGAATGGCGGGTTGGGCTGGGGATGAGAGGGTTGTCATGCAGAAGACCTGCCTGTGGCAGGCACCGCAGACAGTCTGTCCCAGCAACATGGCCACCGCCAGCCACACACTTCATAATTATCAGGATATCTGCCGCCAGACACGTTACAGGGACTCTCTCTCTCTCTCTCTCTCTCTCTCTCTCTCTCTCTCTCTCTCTCTCTCACACACACACACACACACACACACACACACACACACAAACACAAGCACACACATGTACATCGGGCCACTCCACTCTGTAAAGTTCCAAGATTATTCGGCATCTTCACTGAATAATGTACAACTCCAATCATCAGACAGAAAAAAGACGAGACTACGAAACATAAGTCATAAAAACTGTAAAGTGCTGGAGCAGAACATTTAAAAAAAAAAGAAAAGAAAAAGGGCTTAGAAAAACTCAACAGTATTTAATGTTTCACAAAACGGTAAAACGAGTGAACGACATTAAATTCAATGTGGCAAACCTAAATGTCTCTTCATCCTTCTCTTAACTCCTCGAACAAGACCTTCACGTTGGGCTGTACTACTGCTGAGTATGATGGTCTGGTCATTACCCTGATCTGTCTATCTTTTTTTGCACTAGTCTGACCTTTCCCCCATAGCGAGCTAACGCCAGAAACATTAAAAGAACGGCCTTATTGCCTCTCCTCCAAACTCTATCTGTTATGTATATTTCCCCCATATAATCAGGGCTCCCTATCCAGAACCAGGTTACACAAAACTTGCCATAGTTTTCCTAGACCGCTTCAAATATCCTGGTTCAGCAGGTCGTCCTCTGTATGCTACAACTGATGTGCGGCATTCATCCTCCGGCATGTTCAGGACCTAAAAGACCATCCTTCATCCCGTGCTCCAGTCTCCTTCTCGGTCTCCCGTCTCCTCCATGCTCCCTCTACCTCTGGCACATGTATCCTCAAATAGTCGGTCTCTCTTCACTCATCCTTTCGAAAAGTCCAAACCCCACCAGCGCATCCTGTGAAGAACTAAAATCATATTCATTACCATACCTCCCTCTTATACTGTCATTTCATACACATCAACCCTCCTCTCGGCACGTATTGACCTTAGGTATTTCGTATCCATCACATCCACCCTCTAACGTTATCTTGTATAACTATGACAATCGTCTCACACCCATATAGCACCGCTGGAACCGTTATACCATCAAAGATACCTATATTTGCCATCACACACAGGGCCTTCTCCTTTCACACTCTCCTTAATACATTCATACCTACCCTGCGTTAACCCTCACTTCCATAATTCGATATGCTTCTGTATGTAATCACAGGCATCTAAAAACATCCTACTTCCTCCAGAATTTCTCCAATCAAACTCAAATTTAGACCATAATGTCTCTTGCCCCTGTTAAAACTCTGGACGTTTATTCAGTGTAATTCTCAACCTTCTCCTTTAACACACTCTCCTATATTCAGACACAAGTTAACGCAGTTTCTCACTCGAGTCTCCCAACAAAGCCGTGTCATCCTCAAACAGCAAGCGACTCATCTCCAGGGCACCCACACCCCGCCACCGACCATCCCCTATATACTGTACACCCGCCCCTTTCTTCAAGACCCTCTCACTGAACTCCCTCACCATCCCATCCATAAACAGACAAGACAGCCGTGGTGATATCACACACCCTTCATGCAGACACAATTTCATTACCAGAAAACATCTTCCCGATTAGTTCACGCACAGTAAAGCAACTATAACGTTAGTGTGTTGATCTCTGCTAATACTATTTGTACGAGTTCATTACCTGACGTTTACATTTTGGATAAGAAAAAGTATAATGATACTTTCAATTATCGTAAATGAAGGTCCATTACGGTATAACCCTGTCCCTGGTGCCTCATATATCATCCGATAATTATGTTAGCCCTAGATGGCAGGCAGGCAGGGGGGGATGTAAGCTAGGATAGTGGCTCTGTTACACCCTAAATGGCAAGCATCGATGATGAGGCTGGTCTTGCAACACTGCCATGATGCAAAGAATCTTCATCGATATTGTAAAAAATAATCTTAAGTCTGAATGTGCTCACGTCTCCAAAATGCAAGGAACCGAGCCATAATCTAAGATTAAAACTTTTAAAGAAACATAAAGGATCGGAAACAGCGACAAACCACTTGGCCCTTTCGTGTAATAATCACATCATCGGGGGAGATACAAGAAAGAAATATAAGTCAGCTGATATACAACGAAGAGACGTAGCTAGGATGCCATTTGGTAAACACGTGATTGTCACAAGACAGACAATGAGCGTATCATAAACGTATTAAGTGGACAAAAAGGGGAACTGTTTACAAATCTTATCAACGATAAAGCTATCCAATTTGTACAGACTTTCACTAATATTAAGGTTATAATTCTTTATGTATTCAGTAATAGAAGATTCAATTATATTTCTCGGTGATACTGGAGTTAAGAGTTAAAAACTGAGATGGCATTAATCAGTCAGTACAATGATTATAGCTTTTAACATGATTAAACAAAGCATTTGATTCTTGTCCTGTTCTTATACTATATCTATGTTGCTTAAGTCTAACAGAAAGATCCTTGCCAGTCTGCCCTACAAAAAAACTTATGACAATTTCTACGGAGTACTTTCTATACAGATGCACCCAGGAGAATTTTCTGGCGAGTTCCTTCCTGATTACGATGTTATTAATAGTATCATTGTTGCTGAACAACATTTACATTAAAGGATTTAAGCAACATGGAAAGTAAGGTAAAATTATCAAGAGGGAGAACTAAATGATTCTTGGTGTCAATGGGAGGTTTGGGTTCAATTCTATGAAATGATTTCTTTGCTAACTTAAGGGATTTATCAATGAAAGATCTAGGGTACTTTAACTTAGATCAAATAGGAAATATCTTGTATCATCATCAATAAACTCTGGACTTCCATATATATATGGTAATGATGGGGACAAAAATGATAAACTTTTAATTGACTTATCAAAACACAAACAAAATTTTCCAGCAAGACCTTTAGTGAGTTCAGTAGGATCCATCACATATAAATTGTCAAAATGGTTAGCTTCTTTATGAAGCCCTTCATTGGGTAAGATATCAAATTCTAATATCATGAAACCGTAGATTTATTTAACAAGCTTAACAATATCAATGTTAATATTGGTTTCAAACTTGTTAGCTTTGATGTTTCCTCACGGTTCCCAAAAGTTCCAGTAGATGACCATTTAGGATATTCATTTGAAGTTTTGGATGATATTCATTTACCTGTTTCAAAGTCTGCTTTCATTGAACTGATAAGTAAAAGAAGCAACTATCCTTATGTTTATATTGGCTGCAACCCACTAGTTCGTGAGTGATCCACATAATTCCAGTATGGCAACTACCCACAACTGTGTGATGGTCTGACCTATGACGTGACCGTTAAGGATCAGGTCAATAGCCAAGCCATCTTACCCTCAGCTGTACCGACATACTCAAAGGATTATGAGTATCACGTCTTCCCAATGAACTCAAGAACATGAATTTTACAGGAAATTTTCTTCCTTATTTCAGACAATAGAATCTCGAATTTTTCAAATTACAATTACTAGTTCTTCTATCAATCCTTAAATTTTCTTGTGTGTTCCCTCTACTTTTCTTACCCTATCTTGGAATTCAAAAAACTATTAAATGTCCATCAGCAGACACCCTCGCCATAGACCAAAAGGTCTTTTATTCATCTGCCTTTCTCAAATGCCTCCAAATTCATGCAGTCCTGTTGGGCCCGACGAAACAAACTGAATCACAGGTCAACACAACTTCCTGCGTGGTAAGCAGTTATCGAAACAATCATGGCAGCCAGTAACCTCATGTCCCTTCAGTGAAAACACCAGAGGACGGGACGTCATTAGACAAGGTACCGTTCTATGTACACACACCTGGCCAATCGAACGATAACAACTTTTAATTCATGTTCAGCAAGACTCAAAAGTTGCTCATGACGGACGCCCGGGGGGGCAAACCGTTCGTAAACTAGACGCGTATTTACATTACTACGCTGAAGCTCACCACATACACAAACTACTGTATGCAAACACTTATACATAATGCATGACTTATAACATTTACGTTTGTTGATACACTGTTCAAGTGATCGCAAATTACCTCACTTACCCGGACCATCTGTCGTAGACGATCCTGAGCCGAACCCTTCAACCATCCCTGAAGGCTATTTGCACATCTATATAATCCTCTTGAGCACGACGGACCCCTGAGTATGATGATCTGGCTTTCACAACTTGCTCTGGAGTTTAACAACAGTTTTCACGATTATGTGGCATCTATAGCGAGCAAAAGCTGTCCTCGCCGAATGTTGCCTGTGTAACACAACACCGGTCACATCCTCCTCATAAGACACTCGAACACAAATGATGAGTTAACTCGAGTCAGGACGAATACATCTATGTAGGGAATGTAACTCCCCCATATTTGTGAGATCCCAGTGTAACGTAAAAGCGAAATCTGGCATCAATTTTAGTCCGCGACTTCAACGCAAGGTAGCGCCACAGGAAAATCAGCTGTTCTATGCTTGTCGTCTGCCATGATGACAGTTTCTTTTGACGCTTTCAGTAAAGAAAATGGACCAGGAACTATGGGAAGGACTGCTGTGTCTGCAGAAAATGTTAATTACAAACACCCGAATTTCTGTCGATTCCGGAAATAATCGAAAAGGAAAAATGTTGATGGTTACAATGATTTACAATAATATATTCATTATTACGGTAAATAATTGATTATTGCATGAAGTTATTGGGTCTTCACGTGACTGTAGCAGGGTATAAATTCTACGATCGTATATCATAGACTTTTCATGATTCTCTGTGACTGATATGAAATCTTTAAACTGCAATGTATGGTGAGAACAAATAACAGAAAAAAAAAAACATACGTTTGAGATACTGATTCTGCATGAAAGGAAAATGACCCGAGTCTTCCTGAAATGGAGAGGGTTCAAGTTTTGGGACAACACAGATATAAACACGGTAACAAGTCGGAACAAGTTATAAATTACCAATTGACTTCTTATATCTTAATTCTTGTTATTTAGAGTGAAATTCATGATTCATATCATTTCCTCACCCTACGAAACTTCTGGAATGGGTAAGTATGATCAAAGATATATATAGAGATAACAATCTGTGAAACAATGATCTATCATTCAGACGTATGAGAACCCAACCTAACTTCGTTTACGAATCCGTAACAGTCTCACTCATCTGCAGTATAGTCGAACCATACTACCGTCGTCCTGCTGGAGGGACGCACCGTCGTAACCAAAGGTCGTTACCACTGTCGTGCTCACGAAGAGGTAAACCTGCAAGAACTGAGCTGGCTCACTCGCACACCGTCTCACGACCCATGAAATTCTTGTATTTCTACAAACTAAACCTATTTTACTTGTTCTTACTTTGGGGGGAAGGAGAAAAAAGGGGGAATAAAGTGATCCCATTTTTGTCCCTCCGTCTTCTACAAGCGACAGTACATGGCACGGTCATGTCCAACAAGCCTCTTGCTCTCCCTAGTGGTGGGCCTGGCCACGCGCTGATGACTATAGTCCAGAGACAAGAAAAAGGCAGCGGCTGACACACCCGACTCGGTAGATTCCGACCGTAAATCCGAATTCTACATTGGATCTGCTGAAAAGGGATTCCTGAAGCATACCTAGCCATCGTAGATAAAGAAAAAAAAAAAGAAAAGAAAAAGATGGAAAACGAAAGAAGATCAAATACGAATTAGGAATGATGGTCGCAGTGACTGATCGTAATAACACTTATCTCGAACTGGATTCGAAGCCTGCAAGGTGTATCAGTGATCAAGAATATCTACAAATTAATCACAAGAGTCATTTGACTACGGACAGCTTCCTGTGGACGAAGACGTCCCACGTCATCAGATATTACGAGGCCAGTTACTTAATACGCGTCAGTCTATAAACTCATCCTTTTTCGCACTAAGCATCTCCGAATATCAGACAAGCGAAGCCAGAGGGATATACTGAGTAGCTCCGGTCATCAAAGATATCCGGGACGGCTTCGAAAGACACGAATCTTTGGGAGTCGAGCTACAAACCCGAACCAAACACCAGTAAGGAAGACACGACAACCCATATTTGGTTTTGATTGCCAACCGTTCGTGCACGTAGCAACTTCAACCATTTCGTCAGTCGAAAACGAAGAAGAGAAAGAAAAAATCATTTACAGTTTCCTCGTGGACTGATCGCTTCAGTCATGACAGTACATACTAGATGGATCATGCCGTCCAGTTTTTCAATGTTCACGTCCGTTTCCTTAATCACCACAATGACTGACCATTATGATACTTTCTGTAGATTTCTCGTCCTTTTCAAGTATTCTTCTTTTCTTGTAGGTCTCTCTCTCCTCCCCCCCCCTCTCTCTCTCTCTCTCTCTCTCTCTCTCTCTCTCTCTCTCTCTCTCTCTCTCTCTCCATTTCTTTCGGGGATGAAGTAATTTTTCACATTTTACACAGCACATTCATCCAACCAAGAGCCCACTACACCACAGGTACACCCTAAGAACACACGCACGAGAACGGATTGTCATTGACAAAAGTCCGTGTCAGGCTTAGTCCCACACACACACACACACACACACACACATACACGTTACGCCAACGATCTCAACCTATTTACCAAAGTTACTGCTCACGATAAATGTATTCATTCTTCCCCGCTTTAACGACCGTATTGCCTAGAACCATCATTTCACCATCTGTCCGTCAGTCATCGTTCTATTCTTACCAAACCTAACCTTCTCGTTCAAATCTTCTCACACCTTAATATCAATAAGCTTTCTTAATGTCCCTCTAGATTTTTAAAAATCACAAAAGAAAAGAACGAAAATAAAAAAGGGAATTTCTAATCTGCCTTTGCTCAGGTCTTTCCACAGGCTTGTCCTCCCCCTGTCCATTAACACACACACACACACACACACACACACACACACGTCAAAGGTTAGCTTCTATGCACTTAGACATTCCCTTTTTCTCTCCCCCACTCATTCCAGTCACCAAGTCCCTCACGCTATATTGCCCCGGCTGACACATATCACCAGCCTCAAAGTCGCTCTGGCCCTTTTTCACATCCCTCTTATGGGTCCAACTGAAACGAAGTTTCTAAACAGAAACAACCTTTTTTTTTTCCCCTCCTCCTCCTGCTGCTCCTCCTCCTTCCTTACCCAAAACTGCTACTTAATCTCACATGCATTAACTCGCCACTCACCCGCTGTATGCAATAGCCTCACTTCCTTCATCAGGGGTCTGGCCCCTGCAGCGGCCATTGAGGACACACAGGGTTGCAGCCGCCGTATCGTAATGCTGAGTTCTGTGTGCGATGAGGGAGGGAAAGGGTCGGGAGAGAGAGAGAGAGAGAGAGAGAGAGAGAGAGAGAGAGAGAGAGAGAGAGAGAGAGAGAGAGAGAGAGAGAGAGAGAGAGAGAGAGAGAGACCTATGACAAGTTCTTTTTCTTTTCTCGATGGCGCTCACACACACGAATGATTTACCAGTGTCTGTGGAGGGGGGGGGGGGGGGGAAGAAAAAAAACACTGAGATCCAAAAAAGTTGTCCAGTGAGTGTGCCGCGAGAAGATGAGCTTTTACTGCAGCGTTTCAGTGTGGTGGTGGTAGTGGTAACTTGGGTCGAAGGTGATCCTGAGAGTTTCTGGTGTGTCTATGAAGAGTGATCGTATTAAGGAGTGATTAATTCATACAGTTTGACTAAAATATTTAGAAAAAGAAGGCTATGCTAACTGAAAAGGAACTGATAAAGAGTGATAACTGATAAGAATTATCTGATAACGTAGAGGCGAGGGTAGTGTGAGACCCTATTCGCTGACATGACCCCATACGATGCAAATACTTACTCTCAGGCCATTCAACTCGCTTGCATTTACAATCAGTCATCGTGGGGTTATGGACTGGGTGATGTGTTGGGCCTGAGGACACCGTGTCGATCCCTGATGATGGCCAGTTACCAGGGATGGCGAGAGAACATACTTGCCATCACCAGCAGGTATCAGGCGAAAGGCTTGAGCCCTTATATTCGACCAAGTATCAGGTAACCACTGACCACTGTCTTCCGCCTCGTTCTAAGCGGCTTGTATCTCAAAGAGTCTGCAAGCTCCTTGCTGACCAGCATGGGCAAATCAACGTCGTGAAGAGCAAACACTATACGACTGAAGACGTAAGTGATATTATCAACATTACGCACGGGACCTACTTCAGCAGATACATTCATCCTTTACTCGTCTCTGACACCATCAGAAAGTAGGTCGAGACTTGACCCTAAATTCCTTACTCTGTCTACTTCATTTTAGCTCGCTACGTTTCCCTTCGCAATTAGTCTGCTTGAAAATGACCATAGCTGTTCCCTGTTCTGCTTTATCTCACTTAAATTTACCCATGAACTTTAGTAGTGCAGAAGAAAGAAAATGATTATTATGATTATTTAAATGTGCCATTCGCTCGTTTGTCATCGACAATTGGTCAGTTTAAACGCCTGAGCAAGATGTTGCGACCCTTCAGTTAGACGACGTGACTTTTGACTTAAGTCTTATGGATCAAGTTAAAATTCCCTCCATCATACCCAAAGGGTCGTGCAGTAGTCCCTACGGATCGTACTGTCGTATCCAGGTTGATGTCGTGTTCAAGGTGTCGTACCTTCGTTCTTACAGGTCGAACGGTCGTGCCCAGTGGTTCGTAGCGTAGTATCCAAGGGTCATGTCATCGTGCTTAGAGGGAGCAATTACTGCCTCTCCTCACCCAATCTCGGCTGGCGTGCAGGGAGGTGGCAGGAGGAGCAGCAAGACTCCCTCTCTCCACCAACTCCGCCGTGAACTGATTTCATTTCCCGCGCGGCAGGCAGCTCTTCCTTCCGCGTTCGCGTTTCATTTCCATCTTATTCGTCACTTCCGCCGACTACGAATCAATCCCATCCTGAGTCACTCTCCCCCTCACTCGCCCACCTCTCCTCCGCCGTAATGCCTACCGTGCTCTCCTCACGACGCTCAGTTCAGGACCAACAACAAGGCCACCGCCTCTCGTTAGGTTACTGTCTCGCAACACACACCTGCACACGTTACTGTCTCGCAACACACACCTGCACACGTTACTGTCTCCCAACACACATCTGTACACGTCACTGTCTCCCAATACACACCTGCACACGAGACATGATTAACATGGCATAACTTCCCTTCTATAAGGTAAAAGAAAGAGAACTAACCTCGTTATAAAGTGGTGTAATTAAAACGTACATACGACAAGAAGTTCTGTCTCTGCTGTTGGAAGTGAGACTGACTGTGTCCACGTGTGTGTGCATATGTGTGCGTGTGTGTGTGCATACGTTTGCGCGCGCGTGTGTGTGTGTGTGTGTGTGCGTGTTAATATGGATTTGTGTGTACGGGAAAGAGGCTTTACACTCATAGAGTCCCAACTCTTGATCTTGTACCTCTACCATACAGGTTTCATAGTCTTCCTGTGTTATTTACTTGCTCTTAACCTAGCCTGGTTCACGAGACCAAAACTCTGAAACTTTCTTCTTCACGTCCCTCTGAACACCTGCTTAGCTTCCAGTTCTGCCCTCAAGTTCTGGAATCACTTCTTACTTCGAAGGAATGTTCTATGTTGGCTTCGTTATGGTATCCTAAGTGTCTATCTATGGTTACCACATTAGTTTATCTGTGGTTATCACATTAGTTTATCCGTGGTTATCATATTTCCTTTCTACTCTTCATTTTTCAAGATTGGAAAGTCTAAGGGTTTCCCCTCCCATCTCCTCGTGGCTCGTTTTACTTAGGTTTGGCATCATACTATTTGAGGCTGAACCTTTCAGCTGGGCGTCTCACGGTGGCCCATCCCTAATTTGGCTAGATTGAAAGACGTATATGATATCTACTTATGATCCTATAATCATCATCTTGCTCACGAGGAAATATCTGTGTTCATGATTATACTCATCAAAACTAGACGTGAAATACAAAAAAAAACATTTTCCTTTAAAATGGAGATGCAAACAAACACTTCTGATTAAACTTCAAAGAAAAAAAGGCTCCGAAATTATTGAAATTCGGTAAATTCGGTTGTTGTTTAGCGAATAAATTCTCTGAACATCTCTGAAAACATTCATGTATAATGTATTCACCATGATTTCAAACAAGCAAATTCTACTCCGACACCGAGACAATAATGATTGCGTTCGGCACATCGGCTTGTCGCCAATCATACTCAGAGCACTGTCGAATCGAAACATCTTTCTAAAATGAGAAAAAAATATATATACAACACATTACATCCCAAAACAAATCTACAGACGTGGGTAGCCTCAGGTCTGACTATACCAGGCATGTAACTTGTCGAGCACACAGTCCCAAAAAAAAAAAAAAAGAGGAACGAGTGATATTACTTAGTCTTCATTGGAAATTTACATGGCTCGGGGTCACCGAGGGACGTCTGGTGACGGCCGCTCGGCCACCGACCATCACCACTCGACTCGTCAAAAATATATGAACGTCCCGCGGGTGACATTAAGTCTTGCAGCATATTCCGCGGGACGTCATCACCTGTAGGATTTCAGGTACAGAAAACGTGAAACATGTAGACAGATCCCTGAATAAAAGCTCTAGGAAACCTAACTTTTAAAGGACGGGGAGGGGAAAAAAAAAAAGGGGGAGTATAAAAGTCTTCAAAATTAGGTGTACCATTTTTCGCTGTTGCTTCACTGATGGGAAACATTGCAGGTATTGCATCCCCCTGACACGGCTGGACCTGTGCGGCACCTGTTAGGGATGTCTCTCATAAGGAGAAGATGAGTCTATTTACAGACACGGACAACCTGCAGCCCCGGGGAACCAACATGTTTGACAAGAAGTACAGGTAGACAGTGGTCCTCCAGACTGTGGGAGCAGGAGAGATAAGGAAGGTTCTGTTAACATCCTGATGGCCCAGCGGCGAGCGAGAAAACAACAGAGCAACCAATAAATATATGAGCAGCGATGCAGTGATGATGAAAACCATAATTAATCTCGTAATTATGATCTTAAGACGAGACTTTGTCTTCGATCTTTGAATCATTTCAAAGGTTTCCTTACTATAATGATTTCATTTTACTTTTCCTTTTCCTTTATGGTGAGTTGACCGAACGTGTACTTACGAACTCACTGACAAGTTTATATATCTTATCCTCTTCCTTCATCCTTAGAGCGAGTGGATGGAAGCGACGGCTCTCCCTCCCCTCAGTACTCTGTCTGTTCTCTCGTCATACATGAACCTGCAGGACTGATGTGCTGGTTACATCTTGTGACACCCCTCTCCAGCCGGTCAATACTGCTGTGCTCTGATCGGCTGGAGAGTCCCTTATCACACTGATCCCGCCGTAATTATTAGGATTATCTGCTTAGGTCGCTGATCCTCATGAGATCAATGTGAAAAGAGTCAGGGAGCAAACGTGATGCCAGACGATAGGGAAGCTCTTTCACCCTTGACGTGGTGTGTGTGTGTGTGTGTGTGTGTGTGTGTGTGTGTGTGTGTGTCCCCCCCCCCCCCCCCTCTCACACACACACATACACAAACCTCGATGGCATAGGAAGATCTAGAGATGAGGCCTCACAAGTGAAGAACTCCTCTCCTCATACTTTAGAACTAGGTAACGATAAATGGGTAAGTACGCGAAAGAAAATCGTTGTTGCTATATCCAAAGTGACCGGACACCTACAGCAAATAAGACTTACACACAGGTAGTTCGTACATTTATATGTCGTGTAATATTCCAGGCGACATACACGCAGGCCATCATGATGCCTTTCTTAACAATTAAGTCTCACAGGTTCACCTGAGTCTAGCGAATTGGAAGAGTATTTTACAAGGTATTTTCCAAGTTAAACAGTGGTGCCCTACAGCGGTTTGTTGGGCTGGATAATGTGCTCAGTCCTTCAGAGATAACCAGCTGAGCTAATCTGATGTACAGCAACTTACAAACTGCAGACATGAATACATTAAACGGATATCGATCTAAGGTGTCGGAAGGACACCGAGGTGTTCATTTATTGCTTAACTACATTGTATCTTTTAATAATATATCAGACGAAGGGAACACATCATGGCTCATCAGTGTAGCCATAAGAACACAGAATATTGGACGGAAGCCACGTACCATCTGACGAGAGCTCAACAATCCCCAATGCCAGGCTACGGAGGCTCTTCCATCATTCTTACAGAAGGGCAGTCAACACTTAAGGAGGTCGCCCCCTGGGTGTACGGCTGCCCCTGTACTGACGGAGGTGTGCTTCACAGCGAGCTGACGATAACCGGGAGAAACCGTGTCACTGTTGATATCTAACGACCTACTGCTACGCCCCCCGCGTGCCCAGAACCTCGTCAGAACCACAATCTCCTCCAAGTGTATCGTATCTTCTCCCCTACCCCTATCTCCGCTGTCTCCCACTTCCCCTTCACAATCTGATCCTTTAAAAGGTGGACTGTGAGTAGAGAGAGAGAGAGAGAGAGAGAGAGAGAGAGAGAGAGAGAGAGAGAGAGAGAGAGAGAGAGAGAGAGAGAGAGAGAGAGAGACGTGGGAACCAGCCAGAGGCCGGAGAGACGTGGTTGAGGCAGGAGACGTGGCACCAGGTCCGGTGATGCAGTTTCATCCTATTAAGGTAATTTGTCTGTCAGCGGATGACCCCGTGGACTGTCGCCTTGACTAAGAGCTGAGCATAAACCTGACTTGAGCCGCTATAAACCCTGGCCTGCCTGCAGCCCGCTCTCCTATTGTCTGCTATGGTCCGCCCACCTCCAGGGACGCTCGCCAAGATTAACTGATGCAACCCCTCGAGCACGGCGGCATGACCCCTCGAGCACGGCGGCACGACCCTCCGAGCACGGCGGCACGACCCTCCGAGCACAGCGGCACGACCCTCCGAGCACAGCGGCACGACCCCTCGAGCACGGCGGCACGACCCTCCGAGCACAGCGGCACGACCCTCCGAGCACGACGGTCTGGCCACTGAACACGGCGCTTCAACCCTCGAACACGGCGGTACAACCTTAGAGTACGGCGGTACGACCTTTGAACACGGTGGTGGTACGACCCTAGAGCACGACGGTATGAACTCTAAGCGTACGACGGTTTCGAGTCTTAGGTGCAGGACATTTGACCTGACCCTTGAAGGTCAAGTCAAAGGTTAGACTACCCTACTCAAGAGTTAGACTCTCGTTCTCAAAGTACTTTCAGTCATGCTTAAGAAGTTATAGGGCACTTATATATGACCTTCTATATATATATATATATATATATATATATATATATATATATATATGACTCGTTTGGAGTGATAAGTTCTTTAACAAAACTGTACTCTTAATGGTACAACTTTGTCAAAGGTGACCTTCCACTTGTTGAGTAACCTTAATTACAGAGAGTCTGCTAGCACCAATATATATATATATATATATATATATATATATATATATATATATATATATATATATATATATATATATATATATATATATATAGGGATAGGGGAGAAAGAATACTTCCCACGTATTCCCTGCGTGTCGTAGAAGGCGACGAAAAGCGGAGGGAGCGGGGGGGCTGGAAATCCTCCCCTCTCATTTTTTTTTTCTTAATTTTCCAAAAGAAGGAACAGAGAAGGGGGCCTAGGTGAGGATATTCCCTCAGAGGCCCAGTCCTCTGTTCTTAACGCTACCTTGCTAATGCGGGAAATGGCGAATAGTTTGAAAGAAAGAAAGATATATATATATATATATATATATATATATATATATATATATATATATATATATATATATATATATATATATATATATATATATACCTAAATATTCGTCCGAAGAATATTGGATGTATTCTCATGATCCATCACATCCTTCAGAACTTATGAAGATCCAGTGAATCCCATTATTGCTCAAAATACGAGTTCAAGATTTACCAGCGAGTATCACCATATCAAGCCAAGTGTCAAGAGACGGGCCACTACGAGTGCACCCAGGTCAACACCAGTGTTGTTTGGGCTCTGGACCAAAAGCCACCACCACCACATTTAAGCACATGTTGTGGCAGTGTTCTCTGCCCTTGCTATCCCGCCTGCCTCGGAGCTAATAAAGCCGTAGATGACTCCAAAATATATCATTCGGTTCTGTTAACTCGCCTCTGCCAGGCTTACCTACTGGATACGTGGACAGTAACTCTGCCTCTCGCTTGGGGGAGAGAGAGAGAGAGAGAGAGAGAGAGAGAGAGAGAGAGAGAGAGAGAGAGAGAGAGAGAGAGAGAGAGAGAGAGAGAGAGAGAGAGACCTATGACAAGTTCTTTTTCTTTTCTCGATGGCGCTCACACACACGAATGATTTACCAGTGTCTGTGGAGGGGTGGGGGGGAAGAAAAAAAAACACTGAGATCCAAAAAAGTTGTCCAGTGAGTGTGCCGCGAGAAGATGAGCTTTTACTGCAGCGTTTCAGTGTGGTGGTGGTAGTGGTAACTTGGGTCGAAGGTGATCTTGAGAGTTTCTGGTGTGTCTATGAAAAGTAATCGTATTAAGGAGTGATAATTCATACAGTTTGACTAAAATATTTAGAAAAAGAAGGCTATGCTGACTGAAAAGGAACTGATAAAGAGTGATAACTGATAAGAATTATCTGATAACGTAGAGGCGAGGGTAGTGTGAGACCCTATTCGCTGACATGACCCCATACGATGCAAATACTTACTCAGGCCATTCAACTCACTTGCATTTACAATCAGTCATCGTGGGGTTATGGACTGGGTGATGCGTTGGGCCTGAGGACACCGTGTCGATCCCTGATGATGGCCAGTTACCAGGGATGGCGAGAGAACATACTTGCCATCACCAGCAGGTATCAGGCGAAAGACTTGAGCCCTTATATTCGACCAAGTATCAGGTAACCACTGACCACTGTCTTCCGCCTCGTTCTAAGCGGCTTGTATCTCAAAGAGTCTGCAAGCTCCTTGCTGACCAGCATGGGCAAATCAACGTCGTGAAGAGCAAACACTATACGACTGAAGACGTAAGTGATATCATCAACATTACGCACGAAACCTACTTCAGCAGATACATTCATCCTTTACTCGTCTCTGACACCATCAGAAAGTAGGTCGAGACTTGACCCTAAATTCCTTACTCTGTCTACTTCATTTTAGCTCGCTACGTTTCCCTTCGTAATTAGTCTGCTTGAAAATGCCCATAGCTGTTCCCTGTTCTGCTTTATCTCACTTAAATTTACCCATGAACTTTAGTAGTGCAGAAGAAAGAAAATGATTATTATGATTATTTAAATGTGCCATTCGCTCGTTTGTCATCGACAATTGGTCAGTTTAAACGCCTGAGCAAGATGTTGCGACCCTTCAGTTAGACGACGTGACTTTTGACTTAAGTCTTATGGATCAAGTTAAAATTCCCTCCATCATACCCAGAGGGTCGTGCAGTAGTCCCTACGGATCGTACTGTCGTATCCAGGTTGATGTCGTGTTCAAGGTGTCGTACCTTCGTTCTTACAGGTCGAACGGTCGTGCCCAGTGGTTCGTAGCGCAGTATCCAAGGGTCATGTCATCGTGCTTAGAGGGAGCAATTACTGCCTCTCCTCACCCAATCTCGGCTGGCGTGCAGGGAGGTGGCAGGAGGAGCAGCAAGACTCCCTCTCTCCACCAACTCCGCCGTGAACTGATTTCATTTCCCGCGCGGCAGGCAGCTCTTCCTTCCGCGTTCGCGTTTCATTTCCATCTTATTCGTCACTTCCGCCGACTACGAATCAATCCCATCCTGAGTCACTCTCCCTCTCATTCGCCCACCTCTCCTCCGCCGTAATGCCTACCGTGCTCTCCTCACGACGCTCAGTCCAGGACCAACAGCAAGGCCACCGCCTCTCGATAGGTTACTGTCTCGCAACACACACCTGCACACGTTACTGTCTCGCAACACACACCTGCACACGTTACTGTCTCGCAACACACACCTGCACACGTTACTGTCTCCCAACACACACCTGCACACGTTACTGTCTTGCAACACACACCTGCACACGTTACTGTCTCCCAACACACATCTGTACACGTCACTGTCTCCCAATACACACCTGCACACGAGACTGATGATTAACATGGCATAACTTCCCTTCTATAAGGTAAAAGAAAGAGAACTAACCTCGTTATAAAGTGGTGTAATTAAAACGTACATACGACAAGAAGTTCTGTCTCTGCTGTTGGAAGTGAGACTGACTGTGTCCACGTGTGTGTGCATATGTGTGCGTGTGTGTGTGTATACGTTTGCGCGCGCGCGCGCGTGTGTGTGTGTGTGTGTGTGTGTGTGTGTGTGTGCGTGTTAATATGGATTTGTGTGTACGGGAAAGAGGCTTTACACTCATAGAGTCCCAACTCTTGATCTTGTACCTCTACCATACAGGTTTCATAGTCTTCCTGTGTTATTTACTTGCTCTTAACCTAGCCTGGTTCACGAGACCAAAACTCTGAAACTTTCTTCTTCACGTCCCTCTGAACACTTGCTTAGCTTCCAGTTCTGCCCTCAAGTTCTGGAATCACTTCTTACTTCGAAGGAATGTTCTATGTTGGCTTCGTTATGGTATCCTAAGTGTCTGTCTATGGTTACCACATTAGTTTATCTGTGGTTATCACATTAGTTTATCCGTGGTTATCATATTTCCTTTCTATTCTTCATTTTTCAAGATTGGAAAGTCTAAGGGTTTCCCCTCCCATCTCCTCGTGGCTCGTTTTACTTAGGTTTGGCATCATACTATTTGAGGCTGAACCTTTCAGCTGGGCGTCTCACGGTGGCCCATCCCTAATTTGGCTAGATTGAAAGACGTATATGATATCTACCTATAATCATCATCTTGCTCACGAAGAAATATCTGTGTTCATATTATACTCATCAAAACTAGACGTGAAATAAAAAAAAAAAAAATTCCTTTAAAATGGAGATGCAAACAAACACTTCTGATTAAACTTCAAAGAAAAAAAGGCTCCGAAATTATTGAAATTCGGTAAATTCGGTTGTTGTTTAGCGAATAAATTCTCTGAACATCTCTGAAAACATTCATGTATAATGTATTCACCATGATTTCAAACAAGCAAATTCTACTCCGACACCGAGACAATAATGATTGCGTTCGGCACATCGGCTTGTCGCCAATCATACACAGAGCACTGTCGAATCGAAACATCTTTCTAAAATGAGAAAAAAAAGAATATATACAACACATTACATCCCAAAACAAATCTACAGGCGTGGGTAGCCTCAGGTCTGACTATACCAGGCATGTAACTTGTCGAGCACACAGTCCCAAAAAAAAAAAAAAAGAGGAACGAGTGATATTACTTAGTCTTCATTGGAAATTTACATGGCTCGGGGTCACCGAGGGACGTCTGGTGACGGCCGCTCGGCCACCGACCATCACCACTCGACTCGTCAAAAATATATGAACGTCCCGCGGGTGACATTAAGTCTTGCAGCATATTCCACGGGACGTCATCACCTGTAGGATTTCAGGTACAGAAAACGTGAAACATGTAGACAGATCCCTGAATAAAAGCTCTAGGAAACCTAACTTTTAAAGGACGGGGAGGGGAAAAAAAAAAGGGGGAGTATAAAAGTCTTCAAAATTAGGTGTACCATTTTTCGCTGTTGCTTCACTGATGGGAAACATTGCAGGTATTGCATCCCCCTGACACGGCTGGACCTGTGCGGCACCTGTTAGGGATGTCTCTCATAAGGAGAAGATGAGTCTATTTACAGACACGGACAACCTGCAGCCCCGGGGAACCAACATGTTTGACAAGAAGTACAGGTAGACAGTGGTCCTCCAGACTGTGGGAGCAGGAGAGGCAAAGAAGGTTCTGTTAACATCTGATGGCCCAGCGGCGAGCGAGAAAACAACAGAGCAACCAATAAATATATGAGCAGCGATGCAGTGATGATGAAAACCATAATTAATCTCGTAATTATGATCTTAAGACGAGACTTCGTCTTCGATCTTTGAATCATTTCAAAGGTTTCCTTACTATAATGATTTCATTTTACTTTTCCTTTTCCTTTATGGTGAGTTGACCGAACGTGTACTTACGAACTCACTGACAAGTTTATATCTTATCCTCTTCCTCCCTCCTTGAGCGAGTGGATGGAAGCGACGGCTCTCCCTCCCCTCAGTACTCTGTCTGTTCTCTCGTCATACATGAACCTGCAGGACTGATGTGCTGGTTACATCTTGTGACACCCCTCTCCAGCCGGTCAATACTGCTGTGCTCTGATCGGCTGGAGAGTCCCTTATCACACTGATCCCGCCGTAATTATTAGGATTATCTGCTTAGGTCGCTGATCCTCATGAGATCAATGTGAAAAGAGTCAGGGAGCAAACGTGATGCCAGACGATAGGGAAGCTCTTTCACCCTTGACGTGGTGTGTGTGTGTGTGTGTGTGTGTGTGTGTGTGTGTGTGTGTGTGCCCCCCCCCCCCCCCCCCCACACACACACACACACACACATACACACACCTCGATGGCATAGGAAGATCTAGAGATGAGGCCTCACAAGTGAAGAACTCCTCTCCTCATACTTTAGAACTAGGTAACGATAAATGGGTAAGTACGCGAAAGAAAATCGTTGTTGCTATATCCAAAGTGACCGGACACCTACAGCAAATAAGACTTACACACAGGTAGTTCGTACATTTATATGTCGTGTAATATTCCAGGCGACATACACGCAGGCCATCATGATGCCTTTCTTAACAATTAAGTCTCACAGGTTCACCTGAGTCTAGCGAATTGGAAGAGTATTTTACAAGGTATTTTCCAAGTTAAACAGTGGTGCCCTACAGCGGTTTGTTGGGCTGAATAATGTGCTCAGTCCTTCAGAGATAACCAGCTGAGCTAATCTGATATACAGCAACTTACAAACTGCAGACATGAATACATTATACGGATATCGATCTAAGGTGTCGGAAGGACACCGAGGTGTTCATTTATTGCTTAACTACATTGTATCTTTTAATAATATATCAGACGAAGGGAACACATCATGGCTCATCAGTGTAGCCATAAGAACACAGAATATTGGACGGAAGCCACGTACCATCTGACGAGAGCTCAACAATCCCCAATGCCAGGCTACGGAGGCTCTTCCATCATTCTTACAGAAGGGCAGTCAACACTTAAGGAGGTCGCCCCCTGGGTGTACGGCTGCCCCTGTACTGACGGAGGTGTGCTTCATAGCGAGCTGACGATAACCGGGAGAAACCGTGTCACTGTATACGTTTCTGTTGATATCTAACGACCTACTGCTACGCCCCCCGCGTGCCCAGAACCTCGTCAGAACCACAATCTCCTACAAGTGTATCGTATCTTCTCCCCTACCCCTATCTCCGCTGTCTCCTACCTCCCCTTCACAATCTGATCCTTTAAAAGGTGGACTGTGAGTAGAGAGAGAGAGAGAGAGAGAGAGAGAGAGAGAGAGAGAGAGAGAGAGAGAGAGAGAGAGAGAGAGAGAGAGAGAGAGAGAGAGACGTGGGAACCAGCCAGAGGCCGGAGAGACGTGGTTGAGGCAGGAGACGTGGCACCAGGTCCGGTGATGCAGTTTCATCCTATTAAGGTAATTTGTCTGTCAGCGGATGACCCCGTGGACTGTCGCCTTGACTAAGAGCTGAGCATAAACCTGACTTGAGCCGCTATAAACCCTGGCCTGCCTGCAGCCCGCTCTCCTATTGTCTGCTATGGTCCGCCCACCTCCAGGGACGCTCGCCAAGATTAACTGATGCAACCCCTCGAGCACGGCGGCATGACCCCTCGAGCACGGCGGCACGACCCTCCGAGCACGGCGGCACGACCCTCCGAGCACAGCGGCACGACCCTCCGAGCACAGCGGCACGACCCTCCGAGCACAGCGGCACGACCCTCCGAGCACGACGGTCTGGCCACTGAACACGGCGCTTCAACCCTCGAACACGGCGGTACAACCTTAGAGTACGGCGGTACGACCTTTGAACACGGTGGTGGTACGACCCTAGAGCACGACGGTATGAACTCTAAGCGTACGACGGTTTCGAGTCTTAGGTGCAGGACATTTGACCTGACCCTTGAAGGTCAAGTCAAAGGTTAGACTACCCTACTCAAGAGTTAGACTCTCGTTCTCAAAGTACTTTCAGTCATGCTTAAGAAGTTATAGGGCACTTATATATGACCTTCTATATATATATATATATATATATATATATATATATATATATATGACTCGTTTGGAGTGATAAGTTCTTTAACAAAACTGTACTCTTAATGGTACAACTTTGTCAAAGGTGACCTTCCACTTGTTGAGTAACCTTAATTACAGAGAGTCTGCTAGCACCAATATATATATATATATATATATATATATATATATATATATATATATATATATATATATATATATATATATATATATATATATATATATAGGGATAGGGGAGAAAGAATACTTCCCACGTATTCCCTGCGTGTCGTAGAAGGCGACCAAAAGCGGAGGGAGCGGGGGGGCTGGAAATCCTCCCCTCTCATTTTTATTTTTCTTAATTTTCCAAAAGAAGGAACAGAGAAGGGGGCCAGGTGAGGATATTCCCTCAGAGGCCCAGTCCTCTGTTCTTAACGCTACCTTGCTAATGCGGGAAATGGCGAATAGTTTGAAAGAAAGAAAGATATATATATATATATATATATATATATATATATATATATATATATATATATATATATATATATATATATATATATATATACCTAAATATTCGTCCGAAGAATATTGGATGTATTCTCATGATCCATCACATCCTTCAGAACTTATGAAGATCCAGTGAATCCCATTATTGCTCAAAATACGAGTTCAAGATTTACCAGCGAGTATCACCATATCAAGCCAAGTGTCAAGAGACGGGCCACTACGAGTGCACCCAGGTCAACACCAGTGTTGTTTGGGCTCTGGACCAAAAGCCACCACCACCACATTTAAGCACATGTTGTGGCAGTGTTCTCTGCCCTTGCTATCCCGCCTGCCTCGGAGCTAATAAAGCCGTAGATGACTCCAAAATATATCATTCGGTTCTGTTAACTCGCCTCTGCCAGGCTTACCTACTGGATACGTGGACAGTAACTCTGCCTCTCGCTTGGGGGAGAGAGAGAGAGAGAGAGAGAGAGAGAGAGAGAGAGAGAGAGAGAGAGAGAGAGAGAGAGAGAGAGAGAGAGAGAGAGAGAGAGAGAAAGAGAGCGTAATTCGCTGTATATAACATTATAGTTTTATTCGTTTGGACTAATGATTTTCCCGTGGTATCTTAATGAACACAAACATTCACGCATTATGTTTTTTGATCCTTTGGGATTGTGATGGAAATAAGACGATTACCTGCTGGCTGGCTGGCTGGCTGGCTGGCTGGCTGGCTGGCAGGAGGGCAACACAGGGGGAGGCGGCATTCCCCAGGAGCACAGACGTCTGAGACCCCCCCACACATGTTTGGCATCATGTTTTATGAACGAAAGGGTGTCGGGAATTCCTCTTATGCTGCAGGTCTAATGCCAGGAAAGAGAGAGGGAGAGAGAGAGAAACTCTACCAATCACAACATCAACGGTTATAACATTAATGTACAACCACGCAGTAAGGAAGGTGAGTTTCTCCCCAGCGCAGTTCTTATATTGAAAAGTTATTGAGATTTCAGGGAAGGGAAGTCGTTATGAGGAGATCCCCCACGAGATGACAATAGGTAAAACCCCAAAATCTTAAAAGTATCCAATCCTATTACGACTTTACTCCTACCTTACGTAATCCTTTTCAAATTTTACAACCAGATCGTGTTTTATGCTCGTTGATTAGCGGTATGAGCTTAATACTTTGAAATATTTCTGAGCTAATTGAGTCTCTTATGTTTCACAACACTTTCCGGTGAACGCAGGCCGACAATATGCTTACTTTCATCTGCTGTAACTTCCAAGGAAGAGGTAATGCTTCATCTACAAAGCTGAAGATAAATAAAGAAGGTAGAAACAAGAGAGAGTAGAATTTTCCCGACGGCTACTACTACTACTATATGTTCGATGAAGGTGCGCGTTCGTATGCACTTTGTTCGTTCTCATATACCTCCGCGTTGTACAGTTAGGTTAGGTAAAATGCTATCTGCTGGTTGTGTAAGCCAGATGGGAAATGACCGGTGTAGACCCCATTGCTCACCAACGTGAGACGAAGGGTATTCGAGTACATGGTATTCGAATAGTCATTTCCCTATTAGGGGCGAAAATAGCCTACCGGTAGCGCTCCCGCCTGTTGCACAGGGGTCCCGAGTTCGATCCTGGCTGTTGGAGGTTTGTATGTTCTATGAACGTGCGCGTTCATATGCACTTTGTTCGCATATATATATGTATTCCTATAAGACAACTTAATTCTAAGTAGTTTGGTAAACGCTTTTGATATTATGAATGAAACAGGATGTAGAAACTTGTGTTTCATAACAACAGCTTAACCTACAGGATTGGATATAATCCTTTTATATCATAACGAATTAAATCTTTAAGAAAAGAAATAGTCATGAGGTGACTCATACCTCAAAAGATTTACTTTAATGTGGCAGATAATCATGTTCGAACCTAGGAATTATGTTCTTTGTGAAGGTTTATATATCCGGTTCGATTAGTGGTTTTAGACGTTTAAGAAGTAATAATATTTCCGGTTAATGACATTATAGTTTTCATGTAATGTCATTGTTGGCTAATTGAACTTATCCTTACCTTTCCCATATTCAAACATTTCTACATATAGTTCTGTATATGTATGCATGCATATATATATATATATATATATATATATATATATATATATATATATATATGTGTGTGTGTGTGTGTGTGTGTGTGTGTCTCCCTTTCCGTGTGTGTGTGTGTGTGTGTGTGAATGTTCGCCTGGTCGGAACTACACGCTAGGGTTCCAGTAACCTTTGTAGGGCATGTGTATCTGTGGGCGTGCGGCTGGCCGCCCCACCTGCAACATGGAACACCAATAAAGCGACACGGGGACGCGCACCTGAACCAACGCCGCTCGTGCTCTTGGGCGGCCTCATGAATTAGCCCGACCCCTCAGTGCAGGGGGGGGGGGGGGGGGGTGCTGAGCCAGGCGCTGCTAACATGGCCACCAACAGAGGAAGGTGTCGGCGTATGGCGCCTCCATCTGGCGTAAAACAACACACGGAAAACTGAAAATCAGGGAAATCGAGGGGTACGGGCGAGCCTGACATGGAGACAATATTGGTGGAGGCGAAAGAGGAGGGATTGATTGAGAGAACGAGTGTGGTTGTGGTACTAGCAAATCATTGCCTAATTACCGGCTATCATCACCAATGTACATCTGTTTTGTACCAATGTTGTCATTGACGTCATCATTATAATTTACATATGTCATTATTGTTATTTCCAGTACAATAATCATTCTGTCTTGATCATTATCATCACACACACACACACACACACACACACACATATATATATATATATATATGTATATATGTTTGTGTGTGTGTGTGTGTGTGTGTGTGTGATTGTCATCTTGTGCACACGTGGAGAGAGTTATACACTAGTGTGAATCAATGTCCCCACCTCAATCGTCTCTCGTAAAATTTCGTGGACTTTATGATACCGTCTGCGTTCATTATGTCATCACTGTTGCTTAGGTCATCCGGCGCTCTGTCACTCTTTAAGAATTACGTCTTCACATCTCCTCTGACTCTCCTCACTTGACTCGTGTCGTGTTCCTGAGTTTATGGTTTCAAAGATCTACTCAGTATCATTATCAGAACGATTTAGGATCTCCCAAGTTACTATCATATGTCCTATGTATTCCAGTCTCTTTTTAACTTTGGCAAGCCCACAGGTGTTATCGTCTCTCAGTAGCTTAACTCCCATGTTTCATGTACTGTTTCTGTTATCCCTGATTCTGTATATTTGCCAGCGTCAGAGACTTTTGTGTCATTCTATATTTAGTCCCGATCGTAGCGTCAAGTATAATCTGTCATCAATATATCAACCTCGTCATAAACAGTGATAGTACTGTATCATATCTGACATCTGTTGTCCATGTTGTTCTGTGTATGATGTTCTGTAGTGGTGTATATAGTACTGTATGTACAGGTTCCATACGTTCACAGTATCGCTTATCATGTGTTAGAGATGTTGTTTGATGACCTTGGTAGATGATGGATCTATACCCCAAACAACCAGCCAGCCAGCCAGCCATCCAACCAACCAGCCAACAAACCAACCATTCAACCAACCAATCAACCATCCATAACCAACCAAACCAACCAACCATCCATAACCAGCCAAACCAACGAACCATCCATAACCAACCAAACCAACTAACCAACTAACCAACCAACCAACTATCAATCCAACCAGCCAACAAATCGTAGCATCACACATTCCATCCGTACTCTTCCTATAGAGCATCCTACATCTACCATTCCACTCAGCCCCACAGCATCATACATCTACCACTCACACCGCTCCCTGGAGGATCGTTCGAGCACCGCCCCTCCCTTATCGGATTGCTTGAGAACGTAAAAATTAAGGCGTTCGCGGCCTAGTAAGCATTAATCTTAAGAGCTTATGTAGTCAGAAAGTAAAATAACACTCCAAGTCGTATATGCAGTTGAGATAAAACCTCTTTTTTTTTTCCCCCCCCCACCGTGTTCCTCTGTGAGACGAAGCTCGGCAGGGGCAGCTTGGGTAAATACAGCCGGAATAAAATGCGTCTGGTTTCAAGTTAAGCTATGGCCCGGATATGTTATCTTAGGGCGACGGTATCTCTTGGTTTATTTGGCTTGCCTTGTAACTGCCGTTGGCCGTAATTAGCTCGTGTTATCTGTGGTTTATGGTTTGGTGTTTTATTCTGGACGAGGCTGATCTCCAGCCCGCCTAATGGTGTCGTTTGCTGCGGCTGAATAGAAAAATATCGTTAGGGAGTTTTATTGCAGCGTGAGGGAAAGTCGTGGCGCCCGGGCTCCGTGCTGGCTGAGGAGGCGTCAGGGTGTGACGGCTTAGCGTTCTACGGTATAGAGGCTGAGGTGTCTGTACTGTATGATGGCTGAGGTGTCTGTACTGTATGATGGCTGAGGTGTCTGTACTGTATGATGGCTGAGGTGTCTGTACTGTATGATGGCTGAGGTGTCTGTACTGCATGATGGCTGAGGTGTCTGTACTGTATGATGGCTGAGGTGTCTGTACCGTATGATGGCTGAGGTGTCTGTACTGTATGATGGCTGAGGTGAGGTATCTATACTGTATAAAGACTGAGGTGTCTACACTGTATAAGGTGTCTGTACTGTATGATGGCTGAGGTGTCTGTACTGTATGATGGCTGAGGTGGCTGTACTATATGATGGCTGAGGTGAGGTATCTATACTGTATAAAGACTGAGGTGTCTACACTGTATAAGATGTCTGTACTGTATGACAGCTGAGGTGTCTGCACTGTGTGATGGCTGAAGTTTTAGTGGCTGAGGTATCTACAGTGGACGATAGCTGAGGTTTCTACCCTGGGTGTTGGCTGAGGTTCCTCCTGTGTGATGGCTGAGGTATCTACACTGTATGACAGCTGAGGTGTCTACACTGTATGACAGCTGAGGTGTCTACACTGTATGACAGCTGAGGTATCTACACTGTATGACAGCTGAGGTGTCTACACTGTATGACAGCTGAGGTGTCTACAGTGTGTGATGACATAGGTGTCACACTAGGAGTGAGGCTGGACGCGCACGATGGATGTTCCTACATGCACGGAATCATACATACACATGCATTAAGTATGTATCTGCATGGATGTAATGCATACAAACTTTTCTCAGTTGTATATATGTACAGTTATATTAAGTAAGCGCAGTGTGTGCACGCTTGCAACACACACACACACACACACACACACACACACACACACACACACACACACACACATCCTTGTATATTTAACTATCTGTCTGTGTGTGTGTGTGTATATATATATATATATATATATATATATATATATATATATATATATATATATATATATATATACACACTCACATACATGTGCATATATATGAAACTTTCGATCCCGTCTTAGCGGAATATAATTACTGGTCGGAAGGGACTTAATTAAGATTGCTTAGTCATGAAAACATAATTAGGAGCCGTTAATCCTCCTACGACTGACTGATCACCTCGGGGAGCCGCGCCTGGCTCATGACGTCACCGGCCAACCTAGGGATGATGGGGAGGGGGATTGAGGAAGGGGTTGTGGGGTGGGGTGGCGGACGGACGGCTGTGAGGCGCCCTCACTGATCACACTTGCTCCTCGTCAGCTGTGTCTACCGGGAAGAACGTATACAAGATATGAGACAAACACTGATGGAGTTATAGATAAGATATCAGAGTATAAGTGACACAAAGTATACGAAAAGTCGCTGAGGATAGGAGGCGGTTCCTGCGAGAAATGATGTGAGATGTACCGTCCAGATCTTCATCTCTTCTCATACAGTCGTATGGTCATTACATCTCAATTAGCTTGTTGTCGTCTGTCGTCATGAATAGATCATTTATTAAGCATACATGTACGGTGGTGTGGATCATGTAACGCACTTCACCCAGCTGTTCATCCTCCCTTCCGGGTTAATCTGTGAATTTATGTACCTGGCTTAGGATAGGATATATATATATATATATATATATATATATATATATATATATATATATATATATATATATATATATATATATATATATATCCCTGGGGATAGGGGAGAAAGAATACTTCCCACGTATTCCCTGCGTGTCGTAGAAGGCGACTAAAAGGGGAGGGAGCGGAGGGCTGGAAATCTTCCCCTCTCGTTTTTTTTTTAATTTTCCAAAACAAGGAACAGAGAAGGGGGCCAGGTGAGGATATTCCCTCCAAGGCCCAGTCCTCTGTTCTTAACGCTACCTCGCTAACGCGGGAAATGGCGAATAGTTTGAAAGAAAGATATATATATATATATATATATATATATATATATATATATATATATATATATATATATATATATATATATATATATATATATATTATCCCTGGGGATAGGGGATTAAGAATACTTCCCACGTATTCCCTGCGTGTCGTAGGAGGCGACTAAAAGGGGAGGGAGCGGGGGGCTGGAAATCCTCCCCTCTCGTTTTTTTTTTTTTTTTTTTTTTTTTTTTTTTTTTTTTTTTCAAAAGAGGGAACAGAGAATTGTGCCAGGTGAGGGTATTCCCTCAAAGGCCCAGTCCTCTGTTCTTAACGCTACCTCGCTAATGCGGGAAATGGCGAATAGTTTGAAAGAAAAAAGAAAAAATATATATATATATATATATATATGATTTTTTTTTTTTTGTATGTGCGTGTGGTCAATAAAATGGCCTTGAATAGGGCATTCACTTACCCATGCTGTCTTTGTTAACATTAACAAAAAAATAAAATAAAGTGCAAGAAAAGTTTTACGTAACTACAAAGATCACGTCAGTGTCTAACCAATCAGATTTAAGCATCAGGATGTACAGGATGGTTGTACCTGTTTGGGTATGAATGAACTCCACGTGTGTGAACCATTGATCCAAGATATCTGACTTTAGGAGGATCCCGGAGTACTTAATGATACTTTTAAGACCTTCTTTAGTATCACGCTTCACATGTGTGCGAGCCCGCCCGCGCTCACTAAGGAGCGCTACTGCCTCTCTGAGTCTTATGGTACTTGTGAACAATAATCTCAAAAATAGGGTTTTTTTTTTTCGAAATAGGGATGTTATACCGCCCTGCATGAATAAAAATGCGTTGCTTCATCAACAGCATTATCAATTTTTGCTGTTGTTATCCTTGTGCTGTGCTCTACTGTGTCAATAATTGCGTTGTTTATAAAACTTCATGACAATTTATAGTTTATATACATCATTAACCTTATTCAGACTTGTATTTTGTCAAAATTAAGATTCTAATGGTTTAGTTCGCTAGTTTCTCCATTTAAGTATATATATGAATGTCTTGATCTGAAATCAGTTCGTTGTTTGCTGTTATTTCGTTGATGATGCGATTGGAGTGCCATATCAGGTGCAAAAATATCAGTCGTATAATGATACATTTTGGTTTATGGTTGATCTGAACCTGGTTGAATGTGTTCCATAAGTTCTGAACCTGGTTGAATGTGTTCCATGAGTTCTGAACCTGGTTGAATGTGTTCCATAAGTTCATAATCGTGTTTAGAATTGTTTCCTTACATCAGTTGATGTACTGTCTACTGTTTTAAACATATTCTTATATCTATGATCTGTTTCCCTCCGTTCACTTGAAAACTGAAGTTTCCTGGCGATATTATATATTGTCGATTCGCGTCTGTCTGCGCTAATCGGTAGGTCATCTGCTTTTGTTAGCTAATGTTCTCTGAATGTCAGTAATACGCTACTACGCTCACCGATATTGGCTCACTTTTCCTTTGTTGGCTTATTTTCCTTGATCCTTGATTGCTTTTCTCCCAACTTGCATGAGTTGCACCTCCGCTTAGGTGGTTTCATGACGTTCAAACTTTGCTTCGTTTCTTAATGCCTTCATTAAGCAACATTTCCGTCAGAGTGATAAGTATTTCATTATCTTTATTTGCATATCTATTATGACAATTGTCAGTCCGGTAGCCTCAGTTCCTGAACTGTCTGCATTTGTATATTACATTTTTCAGTTTTTTTTTTTTCATATTTCATTTTCTCTTTTTTATGACTGATTATTTGTTCTTCGTTCGTTATATTCTCATGTCTCCATGGTTTTCCATGCATGATTATTCTATTTTCGGGGAACATTTCTTATATAGAAATTACTTAGATCTAAAGTTCTCTTTCTACTCTCATGGAGAGAGAGAGAGAGAGAGAGAGAGAGAGAGAGAGAGAGAGAGAGAGAGAGAGAGAGAGAGAGAGAGAGAGAGAGAGAATCCTTGTGTTCGCGTTTTCGTTATGACTTTTTGTGCCTTCAGTCGCTTTCAACAAATGTATTGCTGTATGTTGTTGTTTCTCCATTTCTTCACTTGCATGTTTATGCACAAATACATATGTATTGGGCTTCGTGTTTCTCTCCCCCATTTTTCGTGCCGGTCAGAGGAGCATTTTTAATCCTAATCTCTCTCTCTCTCTCTCTCTCTCTCTCTCTCTCTCTCTCTCTCTCTCTCTCTCTCTCTCTCTCAGTTCCTCTTCCAGCACCTCATAGGAGCCTCTCTTACCTCATCCCCACCCATCTCCCTCCTGCCTCAGCTCCCTACCACTCTCCCATCTTCCATCTTGCCATCTTGATTTTCTTTCCCTCAGATCTTCAGTTCCAAGGTCTTCCTCCTGCTCAGTTGTCCACTTCTCAGCCGTTCGCCATCTTACTTCTACTGGGCTCAGCACTCCTCCAATCGTAGCTGTCCTCTGGACTCCACTCTCCCTGAAATCAACATTACTAAGGCCCAACTCTCTAATTTCAACTCTCCCTGGATTCACCAGTACTAATGTCCAACTCTCCCTGGACTCAACTCTGCTAGGGCCCAACTCTCCCTGGGTCCTGCTCTTCCCCCCCCCCCCTCACTCAGCCCTCCCTGGGCTTAGCTCTCCCCGGGCTCAGCTCTCCCCTGGCTTAGCCCTCCCCACTCTCCTCTCTCTCTCTCTCCCATCTTTACCGGTGCGGGGTGTGCAGAGAACCGTCATGCTGTAGTCAGGTGGGAGAGCGTTAAGCTCTGTATCCGCCATCCACCCTCTCGCTCTACCCTATTAATCATTCATCACGCCGTTTGTTCACCTGTTCAGTCTCCGCGTTTTGTTCAATATTTGAACCCTACACCTGGCAGACGTGTCTTACACGCCCGCACGGCCCCCCACGCGCCTCCTGCCCGCGCCGACCAACTGGGGGCCAAATGTTTTATGCATCGTCCGCGGTGGTCTGGTGTATGGGGAGGCTTGTACAGGTTGCTATGGTTGGTTCCTCCGAGGAGAAGGTAGATTTGGGGGTCTCTGAGCTCGATGGTTCGATCCTCGAGCAAGGCGATGCGACCCTTGACTACGACAAGACAACCAACCCTTGAGCACGATAGCTTGACCCTTAATGACGACGGTACGACCTTTGAGGACAGTGGTACGACCGCCGAGCACTGCGATGCTACCCGGGTGTACTACCTTTGGATTTGATGGCCTGACCTTTGATGTGACCCTCATTGGTTGCACCGTCATGCTGAAGAGTCGTAGCGTCGTGCTCAAGGGGTTAATTGTTCTTGCTGAAGGTAAAGGATTCCTTTGTGGAGGGCGAATGTCCTTGTGAGCAGTTGATCTATTATTTCAAGTATACCTGCACATGCTCACCATTTCCCGCGTGAGCACGGCAGCGTCAAGAAAAGAAGACTGGGCCTCAGAGGCCTTGCTTGAATCCTTCGTCTGTTCCTACCTTTGGATAATGGCTACGTGTTCTGAAGTAAGCTGCGTGTATGGGAAGTTAATCAGTTGGTGACGGCTTATGACATCGATCTGATGACGCAATCCAGAGGTAAACTCCAGAAGCTGCTGACAGAGTCTGAGGGAGTGTGTGTGTGTGAAAGGAGAAAGATTAAAGTAAAGGTAAACGAAAGTGGGGTAATGATATGCAGCAGATGGATGAGACAGGATGGGTTGAGTTTAAGTTTGAATCAGGGGGACGTGGAGGAAGTGGAGTGCCTTAGGTACTTAGGAGTAGACGTGGCAGTGGATGGAACCATGGGGCAGAAGTGAGTCATGGAGCAGAAGAGTGGGATAAGGTCCTGGTTGGATTAAGGAGTGTGTAGTAGGAAGTGTCAAGTGTCTGTTGGGGTTAAGATGAGCATGTATTTCCACCCATTCTTCTCACACTGTCAGTAACCCTGTTACCCTGCAGAAGTCAGAAGTGCTACATGGAACGCCTGTCTAGTTTTCACTCTCCTTTTTAGATAGGCCTGGCTTGGCGGCTGTCAGCTCCAGCAACAGTCGTCGTATTCTAAGGACTTTCTTAGTTATGAAGTACGACTTGGCTTGCACTGCTATATGCACCAACAGATAAGGTTCAGTCGTCTGCGCCTGTGAGATACGTATATAGACTTATATTCGTATATAGTCGGTGTTTATTGGCTTTGTGTATCTTTAGTTCCGTGCTTTAAATTACTTTTCAGGAAAAAAAAAAAATTTACTATGAACGTTATCTGAACAAGTGTTCATGAGTTTTAAATCACAAGGCTTCCTCAACTGTCTGACCGTCTCAAGTCAGTGTAACTAATGGAAAACAACGAAGTGTATCTTTCCTTTTAGGTTTGACTGAGTCAGGTGGAAAGATGATTGTGCTCAACATAGTCTGTTGTCAGGATGGTTATGCTCAACACAATCTGTTGATAAGATGATTATGCATGACACGGTCAGCTAGCAATATGGTTATGGTCGACTTAGGCAGGTGGTATTGTGGTATACTTGACAGAGTCAGCTGGCAGGATGGTTTTGCTCGACACAGACAGGTGGCTCGATAGCTATGCACATTCATTATGGACCCTTAGCGTCGTCGTCGTAGTAGTAGTATAGCCTAGGGTAATATTTTGCTCAGATTTTCAAGTTCTTCAGATTTTAATGAAACTCAGGGTATATGTGGTATTCTATATGGTGATTAAGGATATCGAGTCAAAAGACTGCATTTCGTAAAATTGAGCGCTTAACCACAGATTTAATATTAATTATAATCAATTATATTAATATAATAATTACTCGACTAATTACACGAATCTTAAGGTTATAACCAAAGATTGTCATTCAACACACGTACAAGGATCTATGCTGAAATTTTCAGGAAAATCTATTTTTTCAAAAAAATCAAGAAAAATCCTAGGGTAATATTTTGCTTAGATTTTCAAGTTCTTCAGATTTCACTGAAACTCAGGGTATATGTGGTATTCTATATGGTGATTAAGGATATCGAGTCAAAAGACTGCATTTCGTAAAATTGAGCGCTTAACCACATATCTAATATTAATTATAATTAATTATATTAATATAATAATTACTCGACTAATTACACGAATCTTAAAGTTATAACTAAAGATTGTCATTCAACACACGTACAAGGATCTATGCTGAAATTTTAAGGAAAATCTATTTTTTTCAAAAAAATCAAGAAAAATCCTAGGCTATAGCCTAGGGTAATATTTTGCTCAGATTTTCAAGTTCTTCAGATTTTAATGAAACTCAGGGTATATGTGGTATTCTATATGGTGATTAAGGATATCGAGTCAAAAGACTGCATTTCGTAAAATTGAGCGCTTAACCACATATTTAATATTAATTATAATTAATTATATTAATATGCTAATTACTCGACTAATTACACGAATCTTAAGGTTATAACCAAAGATTGTCATTCAACACACGTACAAGGATCTATGCTGAAATTTTCAGGAAAATCTATTTTTTCAAAAAAATCAAGAAAAATCCTAGGCCTTGGGTAATATTTTGCTCAGATTTTCAAGTTCTTCAGATTTTAATGAAACTCAGGGTATATGTGGTATTCTATATGGTGATTAAGGATATCGAGTCAAAAGACTGCATTTCGTAAAATTGAGCGCTTAACCACAGATTTAATATTAATTATAATAATTATATTAATATAATAATTACTCGACTAATTACACGAATCTTAAGGTTATAACCAAAGATTGTCATTCAACACACGTACAAGGATCTATGCTGAAATTTTCAGGAAAATCTATTTTTTCAAAAAAATCAAGAAAAATCCTAGGCTATAGCCTTGGGTAATATTTTGCTTAGATTTTCAAGTTCTTCAGATTTCAATGAAACTCAGGGTATATGTGGTATTCTATATGGTGATTAAGGATATCGAGTCAAAAGACTGCATTTCGTAAAATTGAGCGCTTAACCACATATCTAATATTAATTATAATTAATTATATTAATATAATAATTACTCGACTAATTACACGAATCTTAAGGTTATAACCAAAGATTGTCATTCAACACACGTACAAGGATCTATGCTGAAATTTTCAGGAAAATCTATTTTTTCAAAAAAATCAAGAAAAATCCTAGGCTATAGCCTAGGGTAATATTTTGCTCAGATTTTCAAGTTCTTCAGATTTTAATGAAACTCAGGGTATATGTGGTATTCTATATGGTGATTAAGGATATCGAGTCAAAAGACTGCATTTCGTAAAATTGAGCGCTTAACCACATATTTAATATTAATTATAATAAATTATATTAATATGCTAATTACTCGACTAATTACACGAATCTTAAGGTTATAACCAAAGATTGTCATTCAACACACGTACAAGGATCTATGCTGAAATTTTCAGGAAAATCTATTTTTTCAAAAAAATCAAGAAAAATCCTAGGCTATAGCCTTGGGTAATATTTTGCTCAGATTTTCAAGTTCTTCAGATTTTAATGAAACTCAGGGTATATGTGGTATTCTATATGGTGATTAAGGATATCGAGTCAAAAGACTGCATTTCGTAAAATTGAGCGCTTAACCACATATTTAATATTAATTATAATTAATTATATTAATATAATAATTACTCGACTAATTACACGAATCTTAAGGTTATAACCAAAGATTGTCATTCAACACACGTACAAGGATCTATGCTGAAATTTTCAGGAAAATCTATTTTTTCAAAAAAATCAAGAAAAATCCTAGGCTATAGCCTTGGGTAATATTTTGCTCAGATTTTCAAGTTCTTCAGATTTTAATGAAACTCAGGGTATATGTGGTATTCTATATGGTGATTAAGGATATCGAGTCAAAAGACTGCATTTCGTAAAATTGAGCGCTTAACCACATATTTAATATTAATTATAATTAATTATATTAATATAATAATTACTCGACTAATTACACGAATCTTAAGGTTATAACCAAAGATTGTCATTCAACACACGTACAAGGATCTATGCTGAAATTTTCAGGAAAATCTATTTTTTCAAAAAAATCAAGAAAAATCCTAGGCTATAGCCTTGGGTAATATTTTGCTCAGATTTTCAAGTTCTTCAGATTTTAATGAAACTCAGGGTATATGTGGTATTCTATATGGTGATTAAGGATATCGAGTCAAAAGACTGCATTTCGTAAAATTGAGCGCTTAACCACATATTTAATATTAATTATAATTAATTATATTAATATGCTAATTACTCGACTAATTACACGAATCTTAAGGTTATAACCAAAGATTGTCATTCAACACACGTACAAGGATCTATGCTGAAATTTTCAGGAAAATCTATTTTTTCAAAAAAATCAAGAAAAATCCTAGGCTATAGCCTTGGGTAATATTTTGCTCAGATTTTCAAGTTCTTCAGATTTTAATGAAACTCAGGGTATATGTGGTATTCTATATGGTGATTAAGGATATCGAGTCAAAAGACTGCATTTCGTAAAATTGAGCGCTTAACCACATATTTAATATTAATTATAATTAATTATATTAATATAATAATTACTCGACTAATTACACGAATCTTAAGGTTATAACCAAAGATTGTCATTCAACACACGTACAAGGATCTATGCTGAAATTTTCAGGAAAATCTATTTTTTCAAAAAAATCAAGAAAAATCCTAGGCTATAGCCTTGGGTAATATTTTGCTCAGATTTTCAAGTTCTTCAGATTTTAATGAAACTCAGGGTATATATGGTATTCTATATGGTGATTAAGGATATCGAGTCAAAAGACTGCATTTCGTAAAATTGAGCGCTTAACCACATATTTAATATTAATTATAATAAATTATATTAATATGCTAATTACTCGACTAATTACACGAATCTTAAGGTTATAACCAAAGATTGTCATTCAACACACGTACAAGGATCTATGCTGAAATTTTCAGGAAAATCTATTTTTTCAAAAAAATCAAGAAAAATCCTAGGCTATAGCCTTGGGTAATATTTTGCTCAGATTTTCAAGTTCTTCAGATTTTAATGAAACTCAGGGTATATGTGGTATTCTATATGGTGATTAAGGATATCGAGTCAAAAGACTGCATTTCGTAAAATTGAGCGCTTAACCACATATTTAATATTAATTATAATAATTATATTAATATGCTAATTACTCGACTAATTACACGAATCTTAAGGTTATAACCAAAGATTGTCATTCAACACACGTACAAGGATCTATGCTGAAATTTTCAGGAAAATCTATTTTTTCAAAAAAATCAAGAAAAATCCTAGGCTATAGCCTTGGGTAATATTTTGCTCAGATTTTCAAGTTCTTCAGATTTCAATGAAACTCAGGGTATATGTGGTATTCTATATGGTGATTAAGGATATCGAGTCAAAAGACTGCATTTCGTAAAATTGAGCGCTTAACCACATATTTAATATTAATTATAATTAATTATATTAATATACTAATTACTCGACTAATTACACGAATCTTAAGGTTATAACCAAAGATTGTCATTCAACACACGTACAAGGATCTATGCTGAAATTTTCAGGAAAATCTATTTTTTCAAAAAAATCAAGAAAAATCCTAGGCTATAGCCTTGGGTAATATTTTGCTCAGATTTTCAAGTTCTTCAGATTTTAATGAAACTCAGGGTATATGTGGTATTCTATATGGTGATTAAGGATATCGAGTCAAAAGACTGCATTTCGTAAAATTGAGCGCTTAACCACATATTTAATATTAATTATAATTAATTATATTAATATGCTAATTACTCGACTAATTACACGAATCTTAAGGTTATAACCAAAGATTGTCATTCAACACACGTACAAGGATCTATGCTGAAATTTTCAGGAAAATCTATTTTTTCAAAAAAATCAAGAAAAATCCTAGGCTATAGCCTTGGGTAATATTTTGCTCAGATTTTCAAGTTCTTCAGATTTTAATGAAACTCAGGGTATATGTGGTATTCTATATGGTGATTAAGGATATCGAGTCAAAAGACTGCATTTCGTAAAATTGAGCGCTTAACCACATATTTAATATTAATTATAATTAATTATATTAATATACTAATTACTCGACTAATTACACGAATCTTAAGGTTATAACCAAAGATTGTCATTCAACACACGTACAAGGATCTATGCTGAAATTTTCAGGAAAATCTATTTTTTCAAAAAAATCAAGAAAAATCCTAGGCTATAGCCTTGGGTAATATTTTGCTCAGATTTTCAAGTTCTTCAGATTTTAATGAAACTCAGGGTATATGTGGTATTCTATATGGTGATTAAGGATATCGAGTCAAAAGACTGCATTTCGTAAAATTGAGCGCTTAACCACATATTTAATATTAATTATAATTAATTATATTAATATGCTAATTACTCGACTAATTACACGAATCTTAAGGTTATAACCAAAGATTGTCATTCAACACACGTACAAGGATCTATGCTGAAATTTTCAGGAAAATCTATTTTTTCAAAAAAATCAAGAAAAATCCTAGGCTATAGCCTTGGGTAATATTTTGCTCAGATTTTCAAGTTCTTCAGATTTTAATGAAACTCAGGGTATATGTGGTATTCTATATGGTGATTAAGGATATCGAGTCAAAAGACTGCATTTCGTAAAATTGAGCGCTTAACCACATATTTAATATTAATTATAATTAATTATATTAATATGCTAATTACTCGACTAATTACACGAATCTTAAGGTTATAACCAAAGATTGTCATTCAACACACGTACAAGGATCTATGCTGAAATTTTCAGGAAAATCTATTTTTTCAAAAAAATCAAGAAAAATCCTAGGCTATAGCCTAGGGTAATATTTTGCTCAGATTTTCAAGTTCTTCAGATTTTAATGAAACTCAGGGTATATGTGGTATTCTATATGGTGATTAAGGATATCGAGTCAAAAGACTGCATTTCGTAAAATTGAGCGCTTAACCACATATTTAATATCAATTATAATAATTATATTAATATAATAATTACTCGACTAATTACACGAATCTTAAGGTTATAACCAAAGATTGTCATTCAACACACGTACAAGGATCTATGCTGAAATTTTCAGGAAAATCTATTTTTTCAAAAAAATCAAGAAAAATCCTAGGCCTTGGGTAATATTTTGCTCAGATTTTCAAGTTCTTCAGATTTTAATGAAACTCAGGGTATATGTGGTATTCTATATGGTGATTAAGGATATCGAGTCAAAAGACTGCATTTCGTAAAATTGAGCGCTTAACCACATATTTAATATTAATTATAATTAATTATATTAATATAATAATTACTCGACTAATTACACGAATCTTAAGGTTATAACCAAAGATTGTCATTCAACACACGTACAAGGATCTATGCTGAAATTTTCAGGAAAATCTATTTTTTCAAAAAAATCAAGAAAAATCCTAGGCTATAGCCTTGGGTAATATTTTGCTCAGATTTTCAAGTTCTTCAGATTTTAATGAAACTCAGGGTATATGTGGTATTCTATATGGTGATTAAGGATATCGAGTCAAAAGACTGCATTTCGTAAAATTGAGCGCTTAACCACATATTTAATATTAATTATAATTAATTATATTAATATGCTAATTACTCGACTAATTACACGAATCTTAAGGTTATAACCAAAGATTGTCATTCAACACACGTACAAGGATCTATGCTGAAATTTTCAGGAAAATCTATTTTTTCAAAAAAATCAAGAAAAATCCTAGGCTATAGCCTTGGGTAATATTTTGCTCAGATTTTCAAGTTCTTCAGATTTTAATGAAACTCAGGGTATATGTGGTATTCTATATGGTGATTAAGGATATCGAGTCAAAAGACTGCATTTCGTAAAATTGAGCGCTTAACCACATATTTAATATTAATTATAATTAACTATATTAATATGCTAATTACTCGACTAATTACACGAATCTTAAGGTTATAACCAAAGATTATCATTCAACATACGTACAAGGATCTATGCTGAAATTTTCAGGAAAATCTATTTTTTCAAAAAAATTCAAGAAAAATCCTAGGCTATAGCCTAGGGTAATATTTTGCTCAGATTTTCAAGTTCTTCAGATTTTAATGAAACTCAGGGTATATGTGGTATTCTATATGGTGATTAAGGATATCGAGTCAAAAGACTGCATGTCGTAAAATTGAGCGCTTAACCACATATTTGATATTAATCATAATTAATTATATTCAACATAATAATTACTCGACTAATTACACGAATCTTAAGGTTATAACCAAAGATTGTCATTCAACACACGTACAAGGATCTATGCTGAAATTTTCAGGAAAATCTATTTTTTCAAAAAAATCAAGAAAAATCCTAGGCTATAGCCTTGGGTAATATTTTGCTCAGATTTTCAAGTTCTCCAGATTTTAATGAAACTCAGGGTATATATGGTATTCTATATGGTGATTAAGGATATCGAGTCAAAAGACTGCATTTCGTAAAATTGAGCGCTTAACCACATATTTAATATTAATTATAATAAATTATATTAATATGCTAATTACTCGACTAATTACATGAATCTTAAGGTTATAAGCAAAGATTGTCATTCAACGCACGTACAAGGATCTATGCTGAAATTTTCAGGAAAATCTATTTTTTTCAAAAAAATCAAGAAAAATCCTAGGCTATAGCCTTGGGTAATATTTTGCTTAGATTTTCAAGTTCTTCAGATTTCAATGAAACTCAGGGTATATGTGGTATTCTATATGGTGATTAAGGATATCGAGTCAAAAGACTGCATTTCGTAAAATTGAGCGCTTAACCACATATTTAATATTAATTATAATTAATTATATTAATATGCTAATTACTCGACTAATTACACGAATCTTAAGGTTATAACCAAAGATTGTCATTCAACACACGTACAAGGATCTATGCTGAAATTTTCAGGAAAATCTATTTTTTCAAAAAAATCAAGAAAAATCCTAGGCTATAGCCTTGGGTAATATTTTGCTAGATTTTCAAGTTCTTCAGATTTCAATGAAACTCAGGGTATATGTGGTATTCTATATGGTGATTAAGGATATCGAGTCAAAAGACTGCATTTCGTAAAATTGAGCGCTTAACCACATATTTAATATTAATTATAATTAATTATATTAATATGCTAATTACTCGACTAATTACACGAATCTTAAGGTTATAACCAAAGATTGTCATTCAACACACGTACAAGGATCTATGCTGAAATTTTCAGGAAAATCTATTTTTTCAAAAAAATCAAGAAAAATCCTAGGCTATAGCCTTGGGTAATATTTTGCTTAGATTTTCAAGTTCTTCAGATTTCAATGAAACTCAGGGTATATGTGGTATTCTATATGGTGATTAAGGATATCGAGTCAAAAGACTGCATTTCGTAAAATTGAGCGCTTAACCACATATTTAATATTAATTATAATTAATTATATTAATATAATAATTACTCGACTAATTACACGAATCTTAAGGTTATAACCAAAGATTGTCATTCAACACACGTACAAGGATCTATGCTGAAATTTTCAGGAAAATCTATTTTTTCAAAAAAATCAAGAAAAATCCTAGGCTATAGCCTTGGGTAATATTTTGCTCAGATTTTCAAGTTCTTCAGATTTCAATGAAACTCAGGGTATATGTGGTATTCTATATGGTGATTAAGGATATCGAGTCAAAAGACTGCATTTCGTAAAATTGAGCGCTTAACCACATATCTAATATTAATTATAATTAATTATATTAATATGCTAATTACTCGACTAATTACACGAATCTTAAGGTTATAACCAAAGATTGTCATTCAACACACGTACAAGGATCTATGCTGAAATTTTCAGGAAAATCTATTTTTTCAAAAAAATCAAGAAAAATCCTAGGCTATAGCCTTGGGTAATATTTTGCTCAGATTTTCAAGTTCTTCAGATTTTAATGAAACTCAGGGTATATGTGGTATTCTATATGGTGATTAAGGATATCGAGTCAAAAGACTGCATTTCGTAAAATTGAGCGCTTAACCACATATTTAATATTAATTATAATTAATTATATTAATATAATAATTACTCGACTAATTACACGAATCTTAAGGTTATAACCAAAGATTGTCATTCAACACACGTACAAGGATCTATGCTGAAATTTTCAGGAAAATCTATTTTTTCAAAAAAATCAAGAAAAATCCTAGGCTATAGCCTTGGGTAATATTTTGCTCAGATTTTCAAGTTCTTCAGATTTTAATGAAACTCAGGGTATATGTGGTATTCTATATGGTGATTAAGGATATCGAGTCAAAAGACTGCATTTCGTAAAATTGAGCGCTTAACCACATATTTAATATTAATTATAATTAATTATATTAATATGCTAATTACTCGACTAATTACACGAATCTTAAGGTTATAACCAAAGATTGTCATTCAACACACGTACAAGGATCTATGCTGAAATTTTCAGGAAAATCTATTTTTTCAAAAAAATCAAGAAAAATCCTAGGCTATAGCCTTGGGTAATATTTTGCTCAGATTTTCAAGTTCTTCAGATTTTAATGAAACTCAGGGTATATGTGGTATTCTATATGGTGATTAAGGATATCGAGTCAAAAGACTGCATTTCGTAAAATTGAGCGCTTAACCACATATTTAATATTAATTATAATTAATTATATTAATATGCTAATTACTCGACTAATTACACGAATCTTAAGGTTATAACCAAAGATTGTCATTCAACACACGTACAAGGATCTATGCTGAAATTTTCAGGAAAATCTATTTTTTCAAAAAAATCAAGAAAAATCCTAGGCTATAGCCTAGGGTAATATTTTGCTCAGATTTTCAAGTTCTTCAGATTTTAATGAAACTCAGGGTATATGTGGTATTCTATATGGTGATTAAGGATATCGAGTCAAAAGACTGCATTTCGTAAAATTGAGCGCTTAACCACATATTTAATATTAATTATAATTAATTATATTAATATAATAATTACTCGACTAATTACACGAATCTTAAGGTTATAACCAAAGATTGTCATTCAACACACGTACAAGGATCTATGCTGAAATTTTCAGGAAAATCTATTTTTTCAAAAAAAA
>NC_092235.1:53332737-53370957 GCF_036320965.1 Panulirus ornatus | reverse complement strand
CAGGAAAATCTATTTTTTTCAAAAAAATCAAGAAAAATCCTAGGCTAATAGCCTAGGGTAAATATTTTGCTTAGATTTTCAAGTTCTTCACATTTCAATGAAAATTCAGGGTATATGAGTATTCTATATGGTGATTAAGGATCTCGAGTCAAAGACCTGCAATCTCTAAAATTGAGCGCTTAATAACCACAGATTTTAAAATATATAATCAAATTAAATATTAATATAATAATTATCGACTAATTACACGAATCTTAAGGTTATAACCAAGATTGTCATCAACACACCGTACAAGGATCACTGAAATTTTCAGAAAATCTATTTTTTCAAAAAAATCAAAAAAATCCTAGGCTATTATCCTTGGTAATATTTTGCTTAGATTTTCCAAGTTCCACATCAGATTTCAATGAAACTCGGGTAGATGTGGGGATGCTATTATGGTTGATTAAGGATATCGAGTCAAAAGCCTGCATTTCGTAAAATTGAGCGCTTAACCGCATATTTAATATTAATTATAATTAATCATATTAATATGCTAATTACTCAATTAATTACACAAATGTTAAGGTTATAACCAAAGATTATCATTCAACATACGTACAAGGATCTATGCTGAAATTTTCAGGAAAATCTATTTTTTCAAAAAAATTCAAGAAAAATCCTAGGCTATAGCCTAGGGTAATATTTTGCTCAGATTTTCAAGTTCTTCAGATTTTAATGAAACTCAGGGTATATGTGGTATTCTATATGGTGATTAAGGATATCGAGTCAAAAGACTGAATGTCGTAAAATTGAGCGCTTAACCACATATTTGATATTAATCATAATTAATTATATTCAACATAATAATTACTCGACTAATTACACGAATCTTAAGGTTATGACCAAAGATTGTCATTCAACACACGTACAAGGATCTATGCTGAAATTTTCAGGAAAATCTATTTTTTCAAAAAAATCAAGAAAAATCCTAGGCTATAGCCTTGGGTAATATTTTGCTTAGATTTTCAAGTTCTTCAGATTTCAATGAAACTCAGGGTATATGTGGTATTCTATATGGTGATTAAGGATATCGAGTCAAAAGACTGCATTTCGTAAAATTGAGCGCTTAACCACATATTTAATATTAATTATAATAAATTATACTAATATGCTAATTACTCGACTAATTACACGAATCTTAAGGTTATAAGCAAAGATTGTCATTCAACGCACGTACAAGGATCTATGCTGAAATTTTTAGGAAAATCTATTTTTTTCAAAAAAATCAAGAAAAATCCTAGGCCTTGGGTAATATTTTGCTTAGATTTTCAAGTTCTTCAGATTTCAATGAAACTCAGGGTATATGTGGTATTCTATATGGTGATTAAGGATATCGAGTCAAAAGACTGCATTTCGTAAAATTGAGCGCTTAACCACATATTTAATATTAATTATAATAAATTATACTAATATGCTAATTACTCGACTAATTACACGAATCTTAAGGTTATAACCAAAGATTGTCATTCAACACACGTACAAGGATCTATGCTGAAATTTTCAGGAAAATCTATTTTTTCAAAAAAATCAAGAAAAATCCTAGGCTATAGCCTTGGGTAATATTTTGCTTAGATTTTCAAGTTCTTCAGATTTCAATGAAACTCAGGGTATATGTGGTATTCTATATGGTGATTAAGGATATCGAGTCAAAAGACTGCATTTCGTAAAATTGAGCGCTTAGCCACATATTTAATATTAATTATAATTAATTATATTAATATACTAATTACTCAATTAATTACACAAATGTTAAGGTTATAACCAAAGATTGTCATTCAACACACGTAAAAGGATCTATGCTGAAATTTTCAGGAAAATCTATTTTTTCAAAAAAATCAAGAAAAATCCTAGGGTAATAATCCTTGGGTAATATTTTGCTTAGATTTTCAAGTTCTTCAGATTTCAATGAAACTCAGGGTATATGTGGTATTCTATATGGTGATTAAGGATATCGAGTCAAAAGACTGCATTTCGTAAAATTGAGCGCTTAACCACATATCTAATGTTAATTATAATTAATTATATTAATATACTAATTACTCGACTAATTACACGAATCTTAAGGTTATAACCAAAGATTGTCATTCAACACACGTACAAGGATCTATGCTGAAATTTTCAGGAAAATCTATTTTTTTCAAAAAATCAAGAAAAATCCTAGGCTATAGCCTAGGGTAATATTTTGCTCAGATTTTCAAGTTCTTCAGATTTTCAATGAAACTCAGGGTATATGTGGTATTCTATATGGTGATTAAGGATATCGAGTCAAAAGACTGCATTTCGTAAAATTGAGCGCTTAACCACATATTTAATATTAATCATAATTAATTATATTAATATAATAATTACTCGATTAATTACACGAATCTTAAGGTTGTAACCAAAGATTGTCATTCAACACACGTACAAGGATCTATGCTGAAATTTTCAGGAAAATCTATTTTTTCAAAAAAATCAAGAAAAATCCTAGGCCTTGGGTAATATTTTGCTCAGATTTTCAAGTTCTTCAGATTTTAATGAAACTCAGGGTATATATGGTATTCTATATGGTGATTAAGGATATCGAGTCAAGAGACTGCATTTCGTAAAATTGAGCGCTTAACCACATATTTAATATTAATTATAATTAATTATATTAATATGCTAATTACTCGATTAATTACACGAATCTTAAGGTTATAACCAAAGATTGTCATTCAACACACGTACAAGGATCTATGTTGAAATTTTCAGGAAAATCTATTTTTTCAAAAAAATCAAGAAAAATCCTGGGGTAATATTTTGCTCAGATTTTCAAGTTCTTCAGATTTTAATGAAACTCAGGGTATATGTGGTATTCTATATGGTGATTAAGGATATCGAGTCAAGAGACTGCATTTCGTAAAATTGAGCGCTTAACCACATATTTAATATTAATTATAATTAATTATATTAATATGCTAATTACTCGATTAATTACACGAATCTTAAGGTTATAACCAAAGATTGTCATTCAACACACGTACAAGGATATATGCTGAAATTTTCAGGAAAATCTATTTTTTCAAAAAAATTAAGAAAACTCCTAGGGTAAAAAAAGCCTAGGGTAATATTTTGCTCAGATTTTCAAGTTCTTCAGATTTTAATGAAACTCAGGGTATATGTGGTATTCTATATGGTGATTAAGGATATCGAGTCAAAAGACTGCATGTCGTAAAATTGAGCGCTTAACCACATATTTAATATTAATCATAATTAATTATATTCAACATAATAATTACTCGACTAATTACACGAATCTTAAGGTTATGACCAAAGATTGTCATTCAACACACGTACAAGGATCTATGCTGAAATTTTCAGGAAAATCTATTTTTTCAAAAAAATCAAGAAAAATCCTAGGCTATAGCCTTGGGTAATATTTTGCTCAGATTTTTAAGTTCTTCAGATTTTAATGAAACTCAGGGTATATATGGTATTCTATATGGTGATTAAGGATATCGAGTCAAAAGACTGCATTTCGTAAAATTGAGCGCTTATCCACAGATTTAATATTAATTATAATCAATTATATTAATATAATAATTACTCGACTAATTACACGAATCTTAAGGTTATAACCAAACCTCCAACAGCCAGGATCGAACCCGGGACCCCTGTATGTTCTATATATATATATATATATATATATATATATATATATATATATATATATATATATATATATATTGGATATGTAATAAAAGTAAGTGGAACACTAAAATAAGAATATATCTGCAAAACAGTCTTAACATCGTTATGGGAACAACCCACCTCATGTCTTCTTCCCCTGCATATCATTTTCCAGTCTAGTAAATTCCATCTGTCATACTTTTACCGTACTTTCCAATCTTTAGCTAACAAAATGTCGGTTGGCAAAGCAATATGATAATGGATTAGTAAGACACTGCAGGATATATGGTAGAAGTGAGAGAAATTCAGATGACCAAGTCTTCATAGTACAGATGCTAAAGTAAGAAAATAATTGATCGTTATTTAGGTATTAGCGAAGCCTTTACTAGTGAGGAACAAGTACGTCTTTGGGAAGGAATGAGAATGTGTAGGTAAGAGTCTTTTACACTGTGACAAGTAGTGTGGAGAAAGACTGAAAGAGAAAGAATATGTACGTGGCATTTACGGCTTCAGGAAACACTTATGATAAAGTGAATATGAAAGCACTTCGGAAGGTTTTGACTACGTGGTGTGCGTGGAAGACTTTCTCTTGAAGTGCTGTTAAGAGCTTACCAAATTGGAAGTGTTGTATGTGTGAGAGAAAGCGGTGATGGTTCGGGTGACTTGTCTGTAAGAGAAGTGGGAGTCGGTCAGTGTTGTGTGACACAGCGGATATCTAATGCTCTCATGGATGGGACAATGTTTGGGACGGAAGTTAAATGGGACGATCCGTGGTGTGACAGCTACCGAAGAAGAAAATGAGGAGAAACTGCCGTAATTCTTATATGCTGATGTTGCCGTGTTCTTGGTTGAGACCAGAAGAGCTGGATGGAATGGTGGGTCGATTCGATCATATAAGTCTTAGGACGTTGAGAGTGAATGCTAATAGGTTTTATAAAGAAAATGGAAATCAGACTGTAAAACCAGCCTGCATGGTGACGAACTCGGTGTTGTGGGTGAGATTAAATCATCTGGGAGGAAAACGTTCAGCAGGATGGTGGCTGGAAAGCTCAAGTTGAAAGTAGTTATGCAAGGGAGAAAAACTGGGTTGCAGCTTAAAAGTTGTGATTAATGGAAAAAGTTTGAGTAGGGTGTGCAAGATGTTTGAATGAAGGAGCATTTGAACCAGCGCTAATGTATGGCTGTAAAACCCAAATGTGTATAGGTAACAAGAGGTCAAGATCAGCAGAGATGGTTAACATCTGAAAAAAAAAGAAAAGTGAGAAGTTTACATGAGAAGAAGACATTAGAAAGGAACACGGATGAGGAAGTCCTTGAGAAAAATATGGTCATGCAGAAGGAATGACAAACGACAGGTCGGTCGTGAAGATATACAGCAGTACAGCAGAAGGTTTGAGGACGAAGAGGTAGACCGCGTAAGAGGTGGATGGATGTGATGAGAGGACTGATTACAATTCTTGGGATAATTTGGGGGGAAATATTATAGGAATGATCAGGGATCAGATGCAGTGGATGAATTTTCTGTATGGGGACGGTAGGCATGGAAACACTGGTCTCAAATGGTGAATCAAATTAGTATGCAAAGTGAAAACGTAAGATGTACTTTTATAAATGTGGAAGTGCACGCTTCACTAAACAAAGTCATGCACGGGCTAAGGATGTGTGAGTACGATGGTGCGGGGACTTAATACACCTGATCCATTCCATCAAACTTCGAATGAAGTAATAATAACCAATTATCGAAACAGTTGGACATGTATCTGATTCAAAAAGAAAGGAATATGCAGGCAACCTCGAGATTCTAAGTGCAAAAAAAAGAAGTCTTGGCCAAACAAAGCCACATAGACTATCGATTTTCCAAACTCTTGAAATGGAAATTAGCGAAGTAATTTTGTGCATTAACGTCACCAGCGCACGGAAGCTGTCACGATACATCAGTCTGTATTTGGATAATCTGAGCCTCTTTACACACGACATGATGACCCTTCGGCACGACGGGCCGGTCCCTCGGCACGACGGGACGGTCCTTCACGACCTTGGCTGTGTTGGTCTGGCCAATATTCTCATGTCATAAGGGTTAAGTCAAAGGCTCAGAAGGTTAAGGAAAGTATTGGATGACACACTCGTCTAGCTTACGATATGGTCCGCCAACAGTACACTACGTGTGGACAACACCTGCATGCGGAGGTGAGAACACCACATTGTTTGTGGAAGTCTATCTTCATACCAGCGCTTGTAGTTGTACAACGACGATGCTCTTTGTCTGAATGGCCCGCTACGACACACGAGGAAAGACACTCCGAAAATATAAAAAGTAATAATGATAATAAAGCTAAAATATCCAGGCGCCTGGTAACCAATTATGAGCAATTTGTGCTTGCGACTGTAGCACGGAGAGACATTTTAACCTATTTACAGCGGAAAATGCATATGTATTCAGGCGTCTGGGAACCAATTATGAGAGCAATTTGTGCTTGCGACTAGAGCACGAAGAAACATTATTTCAACTTGCAGAAAAAAAATGCTTACGTATTTTTTAAAGAGATGAGAAGGTATATGTTTCTTCTAACTATACAAGTTTCATTAAGAACGTAAAAAAATATACCCTAAGATCCACCAGGATATGGCGACAGTTTGACAGTCTAAATGAGAGTAAAGTTTACAGAACAGAAATCACACAAGGCAAGAGCGGGACAGATGGTAAACAGATCTGGAAGACGAAGGTGAGCAACATAACAAGACAGATATGGCGAAAACCTAGAGTAGAATGAGGAACAACTTCCATCCCAACTCGTCAAGGTGGCATAAGCAGGCAGGAAACCATACCTGTGGCTCTGTGCAAGTGCTGAAACGTTGTAGGCATCTTCAACAAAACGTTTGCTGAGGCGAGGTCGTATACCAGAGTACAGCGGGAGGAGGACAAGTAGGTAGGAGGACCAAGTGAGAAGAGATCGTAGCAGAGGAAGGTAGGTGGCGCTGGGGTCAGCAAAAGTGGACTCTGTATCCTCCTTCCTGAAGCCCATGCCGAAGAGAACGGCGCCCAGGTTCTCCAATGTTTTGAACACTCTTACATACCTTCACTGCTGGAGAGACAACATGGCTTAATAACGGAAACCAGAACGTACAAGAAATCTGATACCGTCCCGCACTCTATGGCCAGCACTGGACCAAAAGGAGCAAATAAAAATGACTGGAAAACTGACATGCTGGATAATCCAAGTCCCGAGAAGCTAAGAGAAAAAGTAGACACGTGATAATGATGTGTGTGAAAAAGGAAAAACATCCCGATTGATATACAATGGAACAATATGTAGCCTGCCCAACGCAGGTATAAAATACCCGTAGAAAATGACCTTGAATAAGATCCCCAAATAGAAAACATCTGCAGTTGAGTGAGAAGTTACAGACAGAAAAGAGGGGAAAAAAATAATATGGAAAGAAAGCTAAGAGAGCTGTACTGAGGAAATAATTAAGACGGAGAGGGAGTTTGTCGGGGAAGCAAAGAACATGTTAAGGTGGAGACCAGGTAATGGGGAGATGTCGGATAAAACGTGTACGTGTTGTAAAGATCAAAGTTGTAGGTGACACGATATTTGCCGCCTGACACCTGGATCCCAAGCACCAGGTAAACGGTGTGGGAATATGAAACTGACGCCTCTGGAGACTCGGGATCTTCTCCTAAAGTCTCATTGAGGAAAAAAGAAATGATTCAAATTGATCAAGAAGGAATCATCCATTACATTAAAAACTCGAATGATAATTAATGAGAGGTCCAAGTAAACCGGAGGGGTCAAGAACTTTACAATACACAGATGCCAATGTAAACAATCTTAGGTTCATAGATGCAGAGACACAAACACATTTTTTTTTTTTTTTTTTTTTTATACTTTGTCGCTGTCTCCCGCGTTTGCGAGGTAGCGCAAGGAAACAGACGAAAGAAATGGCCCAACCCCCCCCCCCATACACATGTACATACACACGTCCACACACGCAAATATACATACCTACACAGCTTTCCATGGTTTACCCCAGACGCTTCACATGCCTTGCTTCAATCCACTGACAGCACGTCAACCCCTGTATACCACATGACTCCAATTCACTCTATTTCTTGCCCTCCTTTCACCCTCCTGCATGTTCAGGCCCCGATCACACAAAATCTTTTTCACTCCATCTTTCCACCTCCAATTTGGTCTCCCTCTTCTCCTCGTTCCCTCCACCTCCGACACATATATCCTCTTGGTCAATCTCTCCTCACTCATTCTCTCCATGTGCCCAAACCATTTCAAAACACCCTCTTCTGCTCTCTCGACCACGCTCTTTTTATTTCCACACATCTCTCTTACCCTTACGTTACTTACTCGATCAAACCACCTCACACCACACATTGTCCTCAAACATCTCATTTCCAGCACATCCATCCTCCTGCGCACATCTCTATCCATAGCCCACGCCTCGCAACCATACAGCATTGTTGGAACCACTATTCCCTCAAACATACCCATTTTTGCTTTCCGAGATAATGTTCTCGACTTCCACACATTTTTCAAGGCTCCCAAAATTTTCGCCCCCTCCCCCACCCTATGATCCACTTCCGCTTCCATGGTTCCATCCGCTGACAGATCCACTCCCAGATATCTAAAACACTTCACTTCCTCCAGTTTTTCTCCATTCAAACTCACCTCCCAATTGACTTGACCCTCACCCCTACTGTACCTAATAACCTTGCTCTTATTCACATTTACTCTCAACTTTCTTCTTCCACACACTTTACCAAACTCAGTCACCAGCTTCTGCAGTTTCTCACATGAATCAGCCACCAGCGCTGTATCATCAGCGAACAACAATTGACTCACTTCCCAAGCTCTCTCATCCCCAACAGACTTCATACTTGCCCCTCTTTCCAGGACTCTTGCATTTACCTCCTTTACAACCCCATCCATAAACAAATTAAACAACCATGGAGACATCACACACCCCTGCCGCAAACCTACATTCACTGAGAACCAATCACTTTCCTCTCTTCCTACACGTACACATGCCTTACATCCTCGATAAAAACTTTTCACTGCTTCTAACAACTTGCCTCCCACACCATATATTCTTAATACCTTCCACAGAGCATCTCTATCAACTCTATCATATGCCTTCTCCAGATCCATAAATGCTACATACAAATCCATTTGCTTTTCTAAGTATTTCTCACATACATTCTTCAAAGCAAACACCTGATCCACACATCCTCTACCACTTCTGATATTTTTCAAATCTTATTGGAAAACGAGATGTGGTTATCGCATTCATAATATTTCTCTACCTTAGACACAGAAACATCACATACAAATATCAATAAAAAAGTGTACTTTTTCATTTATTCCCCTCCATTCTACTCCACCTGCAGCGTTGACTTTCAAAAGGCAGATCATAAGACATCCAGCACCGTCTGTCTGAACGAGTCTGACATTCACCCACCACCTAATGACGAAGCTTCTATACTCGAAGTCGTACAATACAGATCAAAGGACTTTGTGACCGAGCTGCTCTTAATGACGTGCCCAGAGGTCATATCTACGGGAGTGATGGGATTTAGCAACTTGCCACCAGGGATGAAGGAAGAGATTCAGCATGTACGTCAGGGAAACACGCTACACACCTACGTGACACAGAGCAGGGGATGGGAATAACAGATTTCTCGGAGTTACTGAGGGGAAAAAGGTCTGGAAAGAAGCATGATGTCAGAAGACGAAATACGTAGTTTGTTGAGGGATTTGAAGGACACCTCGCTATGGTAGGGAGGAATAATGATCCTCTCTGAAACATAACGGTACGACCCTAGCACACGACGATACACCCCTATGTATGACGTGATTCGGCTCAAAGGACAAGCCATCTTATCTAAGGGTTGTACCTCAGTGCTCACGGGGTTAAAACTCAAATCAATGAAGTGATGACAACAGCAAATGATAAATTCTTTTATCTATTCCAATTCTTAAATGAAAGTTTTCTAATTTGCAAAGATATTTAGGATAAAACCAAGCAACCTAAAGAAGGCCAAGCATGCAAATCCTTGAGAGAGAAAGAGCAGCTGTAGCTCGTAAACTATACGCCACAGTCAGAGCTGATGGAGAGAGACCGATTCTGTCTCAAAGGCCAAGCAAGGAGAAGTTAGGCTGTAAAGTATCATCGCATGAGAGGTGGATGAAAACGCCTGAGATTTAACCACAGTCAAACAGTGTATGGGTACGTTAAACAGAGGTGAGCTGAGGGACGGGGGTCTTTGTATCTACTACGCTGACGGGCACATCATGGGTAGCATCAGGATGATTCTGTCTCAGCGAGAGAGTGAGGCTGTAAAATGTCAGTGCATGAGAGGTGGATGGAAAGGGTTGAGTTTTAAATATTTAGGCAGTATCTTTAGCAAGGAAGAGGATTAGAGGAAGAGGTGTTGTGAAAAGTGTTAAAGGGGAAAAGCTTGCAGTGGGGGGCCAGAAGAGGATAGGCGAGCAAGACAACACGTACAGGGAGGCGTGTGGCACAGGGCTTTGACACCATGCATCAGTGTGTGGCACAGGGCTTTGACACCATGCATCAGTGTGTGGCACAGGGCTTTGGCACCATGCATCAGTGTGTGGCACTGGGTCCTGACACCAAGAATCGGTGTGTGGCACTGGGTCCTGACACCAAGAATAAGTGTGTGACACAGGGCCTTGACACCAAGCCTCACTATGTGGCACTGGGCCTCGACAATATGAATCAGTGTGTTGAACGGGCCTTGACACCAAGCCTCACAATATGACACTGGGCCTTGACACCAAGCTTCATCGTTTGACAAGCCCTGGCACCAAGTCTTACTGTGTGGCATTGATCCTACACGCGGAACAGTAAAATTACGAACTATACATAAAGTGCCGTATAAATTTTCTATGAAAACCAAATATAACACTACCATATCTACTATTATAAATGATGAATAAGGCTTATACATATATATATATATATATATATATATATATATATATATATATATATATATATATATATATATATATATATATATCTTTTTTTTTTCCGCTGTCTCCCGCGTTTGCAAGGTAGCGCAAGGAAACAGACGAAAGAAATGGCCCAACCCACCCCCATACACATGTATATACATACGTCAACACACGCAAATATACATACCTACACAGCTTTCCATGGTTTACCCCAGACGCTTCACATGCCCCGATTCAATCCACTGACAGCACGTCAACCCCGGTATTCCACATCGATCCAATTCACTCTATTCCTTGCCCTCCTTTCACCCTCCTGCATGTTCAGGCCCCGATCACACAAAATCTTTTTCACTCCATCTTTCCACCTCCAATTTGGTCTCCCACTTCTCCTCGTTCCCTCCACCTCCGACACATATATCCTCTTGGTCAATCTTTCCTCACTCATTCTCTCCATGTGCCCAAACCATTTCAAAACACCCTCTTCTGCTCTCTCAACCACGCTCTTTTTATTTCCACACATCTCTCTTATATATATATATATATATATATATATATATATATATATATATATATATATATATATATCTTTCTTTCGCACTATTCGCCATTTCCCGCATTAGCTAGGTAGCGCTATGAACAGAGGACTGGGCCTTAGAGGGAATATCCTCACCTGGCCCCCTTCTCTGTTCCTTCTTTTCGAAAATTAAAAAAAAAAAAAAAAACGAGAGGGGAGATTTCCAGCCACCCGCTCCCTCCCCTTTAAGTCGCCTTCTACGACACGCAGGGAATACGTGGGAAGTATTCTTTCTCCCCTATCCCCAGGGATATATATATATATATATATATATATATATATATATATATATATATATATATATATATATATATATATACATATATATATACATATATATATATGTATATATTTATCTATTTATTTATTTATTTATTTTGCTTTGTCGCTGTCTCCCGCGCCTGCGAGGTAGCGCAAGAACACAGACGAAAAAAATGGCCCAACCCACCCCCACACACATGCACACACACACACGTCCACACACGCAAACATACACTCCCACACATCCCAACGTACACACATATATACACACACAGACACACACATATACACACATGCACACAATTCACACTGTCTGCCCCTACTCACCCCCATCGCCACCCCTGGCACACACGGAATAACATCCCCCTCCCCCCTCATGTGCGCGAGGCAGCGCCAGGAAAAGACAACAAAGGCCCTATTCGCTCACACTCAGTCCCCAGCTGTCATGCAATAATGCCCGAAACCACAGCTCCCTTTCCACATCCAGGCCTCACAGAACTTTCCATGGTTTACCCCAGACGCTTCACATGCCCTGATATATATATATATATATATATATATATATATATATATATATATATATATATATATATATATATATATATATTCCTATGAGTCCACCGGGAAAATGAAACACGATAAGTTACCAAGTGCACTTACGTGTAATAATCACATCATTAGGGGAGACACAAGAGAGAAATATAACAGTCAGTTGATGTACAACGAAGAGACGTAGCTAGGACGTTGTATATCAACTGTTATGTATGTATATATATTTGGGTTGGGCCATTCTTTCGTCTGTTTCCTTGCGCTACCTCGCTAACGCGGGAGACAGCGACAAAGTATAATAAACATAATGAATATATATATATATATATATATATATATATATATATATATATATATATATATATATATATACCACGTAGCCAGAGGAAGGTCAAGCCAGCGTCAGACTACCTTTAACAATCCTATAGTTAGCAACACTTAACTTGCTGCCATATTGTAATACCCCTGAGAGCATCTTCCTCAACCACCTACTGTGTGAATGCAGTCCACGGGGAGTCAATAGAGACAGTGCAGCCATTGTTCGCTCGAGAATGAGACCAGCCCACGATGTCTGCATCTCACTAGAAGTGATCCCAGTGCTGAGAGACACAGTATTTGGCATGACATTAAAGGTGTTTGGAAAGGTATGCTCTCCACTGCAACTTAATCTGACTACACAACGACTCTAGAGTGAGAGTCGCTATATGTAATGGTTGGAAATTTCTCAACTCTGCTTACTCCATATCTGTGGAATATAAATGTCAGTGAATGCATTCTGTACGACCACTAATACGTTCACGCAGGAGGTTCTGGGTGGAATGGATTCAGCTGTCAACTCGGCGACCATTCATTCGCGCAGTCAATAGTTATCTGTTGTCAGATGCAAAATCTTCAAGGGTCTGTGAAGGCTGTCTTCCTTCCTCTAAATTCTGAGGTATCACTAAACTTAAGCTTTGTAGCTTCGCACATCCTTAGATGAGGGTGATCATCTCAACCGGTAATTCGTGATTTCAAAGTCCTGGTTGGTAAGAACGAAGAATTAATGCAATATATATATATATATATATATATATATATATATATATATATATATATATATATATATATATTGGAAAGGGTCACAATTTTGCGCGTGATCAAGATATTCCTATGAGTCCACGGAGAAAATGAAACACGAAAAGTTCCCAAGTGCACTTTCGTGTAATAATCACATCATCAGGGGAGACACAAGAGAGGAATATAACAGTCAGTTGATATACATCGAAGAGACGATGCTAGGACGCCATTTGGTAAACATGTGATTGTCCAAAACATGAACTGGAACGATGCAGTATACCGGGGTCGAAGTACTGTCAATGGATCGAACCAGGGCATGTGAAGCGTCTGGGGTAGACCATGGAAAGTTTTGTGGGGCCTGGATGTGGAAAGGGAGCGGTGGTTTCGGTGCATTACACATGACAGCTAGAGACTGAGTGTGAACGAATGTGGTCATTGTTGTCTTTTCCTAGCCCTACCTCGTGCGCTTGCGGGGGGAGGGGGTTGTCATTTCATGTGTGGCGGGGTGGCGACGGGAATGAATAAAGGCAGCAAGTATGAATTATGTACATGTGTATACATGTATATGACTGTGTATGTATATATATATGTATACGTTGATATATAGGTATGTAAATGTGCGTGTGTGGACGTGTATGTATATACATTTGTATGTGGGTGGGTTGGGCCATTCTTTCCTCTGTTTCCTTGCGCTACCTCGCTAACGCGGGAGACACCGACAAAGTATAATGATGAATATATATATATATATATATATATATATATATATATTAAGAATATATGGTGTGGGAGGCAAGTTGTTAGAAGCAGTGAAGTTTTTATCGAGGATGTAAGGTATGTGTACGTGTAGGAAGAGAGGAAAGTGAATGGTTCTCAGTGAATGTAGGTTTGCGGCAGGGGTGTGTGATGTCTCCATGGTTGTTTAATTTGTTTATGGATGGGGTTGTTAGAGAGGTGAATGCAAGAGTTTTGGAAAGAGGGGCAAGTATGAAGTCTGTTGGGGATGAGAGAGCTTGGGAAGTGAGTCAGTTGTTGTTCGCTGATGATACAGCGCTGGTGGCTGATTCATGTGAGAAACTGCAGAAGCTGGTGACTGAGTTTGATAAAGTGTGTGAAAGAAGAAAGTTAAGAGTAAATGTGAATAAGAGCAAGGTTATTAGGTACACTAGGGGTGAGGGTCAAGTCAATTGGGAGGTGAGTTTGAATGGAGAAAAACTGGAGGAAGTAAAGTGTTTTAGATATCTGGGAGTGGATCTGGCAGCGGATGGAACCATGGAAGCGGAAGTGGATCATAGGGTGGGGGAGGGGGCGAAAAGTCTGGGAGCCTTGAAGAATGTGTGGAAGTCGAGAACATTATCTCGGAAAGCAAAAATGGGTATGTTTGAAGGAATAGTGGTTCCAACAATGTTGTATGGTTGCGAGGCGTGGGCTATGGATAGAGTTGTGCGCAGGAGGATGGATGTGCTGGAAATGAGATGTTTGAGGACAATGTGTGGTGTGAGGTGGTTTGATCGAGTAAGTAACGTAAGGGTAAGAGAGATGTGTGGAAATAAAAAGAGCGTGGTTGAGAGAACAGAAGAGGGTGTTTTGAAATGGTTTGGGCACATGGAGAGAATGAGTGAGGAAAGATTGACTAAGAGGATATATGTGTCGGAGGTGGACGGAACGAGGAGAAGTGGGAGACCAAATTGGAGGTGGAAAGATGGAGTGAAAAAGATTTTGTGTGATCGGGGCCTGAACATGCAGGAGGGTGAAAGGAGGGCAAGGAATAGAGTGAATTGGATCGATGTGGTGTACCGGGGTTGACGTGCTGTCAGTGGATTGAATCAGGGCATGTGAAGCGTCTGGGGTAAACCATGGAAAGCTGTGTAGGTATGTATATTTGCGTGTGTGGACGTATGTATATACATGTGTATGGGGGTGGGTTGGGCCATTTCTTTCGTCTGTTTCCTTGCGCTACCTCGCAAACGCGGGAGACAGCGACAAAGCAAAAAAAAAAAAAAAAATATATATATATATATATATATATATATATATATATATATATATATATATATATATATGATAATAATGATAATTGTGATAATATAACATTCCTATAGTGAGTTCTCTCGAACGGCTCGTTTATGTATGTTCTGGGGTACACCTCAACACAGTTGGCGTCTCTATTGGGTACAAATACAGTTTTTTTAATCAAATCTGAGTAATATGAATATATATGACAAATACACATATTTCTATCGCCTTCCCTTCCCTCCCTCTCTCACTTTCTCTCTCTCCATCTCTCTCCCTCCCTCATTCACACTCCACCCTTGTCTCTCTTTCCTCCTCCTTCCCTTCTCTCTCTCTCTCTCTCTCCCTCTCTCTCTCTCTCTCTCTCTCTCTCTCTCTCTCTCTCTCTCTCTCTCTCTCTCTCCACAGCCTCAGGTATAAATTGCCTCACCTGTGAAGGCAGCCGGAGCAGCGCGCCCAGTGCATCACTTTAGGGACTTTACTTTGACATCAGGATGTAATTTAAGGCATCTGGACTTTAAAAAGCAAAATGATGTAGTACCGTAATTAGTGTCAGGCTATTAAGGGAAACTCATTTAATGAATGATCCTGAACCCGAAAGGAAATTTGTTGCAACTTAGCGAAGCGGGAGCGATGGAGATCATGCATCAACTTCATCTCATGTTCAGGGCATTTTCGTGCTCATGTTCTACTCGTGTTCAACTCATTTTAATTTTCATGTTGCCTTATGTTCACGTTGTTCAATGTTCCAATCGACTTATTCACGTCATTTGATGTTCATCTAGCATTATTGCTCATGTTATCTAATGTTCATGTCTATTTATTCACGTCTTTTAATGTTCATGTTGCATCATGTTCAACCTCGTGTAAAGTTCATGTCATTTTCACCTCAGTGTTCATATCAATTCATGGGCAGTCAGTTACAGTTCATTTCATGGTTCAATCATCTACTGTTCATTTTCTTTGTTCATTTTGTCATCTGATGGTCATGTCACATCATGTTTTCGTAATCTATCTCATGTAACACATGTTCATGTCATTTGATGTTCATGACCACTCATGAGCACATCACCTAATGGTCATGTCACCTCATTTCGCGTTATTTAATGCTCACGCCATTGCATTTTCACGTCACCAAACGTTCATATCACTTCAAGTTTACGTTCTTTGATGTTTACGTCAACTATATATATATATATATATATATATATATATATATATATATATATATATATATATATATATATAAACCTCCAACAGCCAGAATCGAACTCGGGACCCCTGTGCAACAGGCGGGAGCGCTACCGCTAGGCTATGATCGCCTATGATCATAGCCTAGCGGGAGCGCTCCCGCCTGTTGCACTGGGGTCCCGGGTTCGATCCTGGCCGTTGGAGGTTTGTATGTTCTGTGAAGGTGCGCGTTCATATGCACTTTGTTTGTATATATATATATATATATATATATATATCGTTCTTTCATGTTTACGTCAACAAATATTCACGACGTGATCTAGTTAACCTTATATTCTTGTCACCTCATGTTCGATGTTCATTTTCTCATTTTCATGTTGAGTTCATGGTCACGTTATACCTGAAGCACATTCAACTCACGTTCACTTGACGTCATGTCAACGTAATCTCAATCCCAAGGTTTTAGATCATATATGTCTTAAATCAGTCACACTCGAGATGATAATTTGTCATGGGATCAATTCACAAGAATTCGTCGTACTTCTGACTAAAGTTAAGATACCGTATCGTAACAATAAATGCCTTGCGTCCACCTCTAGTTAAGCCATGATATTTCGGAAGTCATTTACGTTACTTATGATGTAAAATCATGGTTGATAAACATATAATTGTATAGTGTTAAAGACCATTAGCTCCTCTTCTGATTCTTACCAACATGGTATACTATACTACGTTCAAAGCAAAGGTTTGGAGAAAGATTTGTGATAAAAGACATGTTCTGTGTAGAACAAGATTCTGGCTAAAGATACAGGAGGGTAACTGAAGTGTCTGAGAAAAGCAAGATTTCTTGGTGGTGTCCAAGTAGGGCAACATTCCAGTTAGAGATATTGACTAAAAGGACATTTCTGAGCAGAGGAAGATTACGGTTGATGGTAGTTCTGAGCAGAGAAAGAGTCTAGCTAAAGACAGTGGCATAAACATTCATGCAAAAAATACTAACATGGAAACTTTCTAAGCTCAGGAAAATTTTGGCTAAAGAAAATTTCATAGAAGAGTAAGAGTTCATGCTATAGTTACTAGCTATGAAAAGTTCTAAATAGGAAAAGATTCTGTATGAATCCAGCTAAACAAACATCAAAAAAATTGCTAAGCTTCATGTTATTCACACCAAGATTAATGCTGATGAAAGACCGGAACAAAACATTGTTCCGGATACAATAAGACTCTCATTACAGCATCATGGCCACCGTGGCATGAACCATAAGGAAATAGAATTATTTTAACGGCAGTTGAATACTGACGAGATCCAAGCAAAATTCTCAATCGTTAACTAGGTGGTAGTCACCACGAGGCCCCAGCACTTGTTACCCTTACGAGCAGGAAAAGAGGGATGGTAGAATAATGATAAAAAAAAATAACGGTAAAATAAGAGATATTGTCAGTATTATATGTAAATAACGGGGAAAAAAAACATTCTGAATATCGAACTACAGCATAAAGAGTGTGAAGGTTTAATCATTCTGGTAAGAGACTGATGTATACGAAAGACGTATCATCCTATGCATATTTCACGAGACATGGATGAAGTCCTTGACTATATCTTTGCGATTCTTTGGAAGTTTTCTATTGCCTCAACCAACCCTCCTACACACACACGCACACACACACACACACACACACACACACACACACACATGCAGGTACACTCGCATTAACACACAGTAACGCAGTAGTTAGCATTGCGACCTTCTAGTCAAACAGATCCAGGCACGAGTCCCGGACAGGGCATATGGCTCAAGGCCAACCTAGCTGTTCATCCTCCCCTTTTCAAAGGGTTGGTCGACGAACGGGTACCTGGTACATGGTTATGTAAACACAAGGATGACATAGTATAAGCACAAAAGTTTGAGAGGCGGGGGTGACCAGAGTGTTCGATTCTCCTCCCGTAACACGCAAATAGTATTCACACTCACACGTACGTATCATCGCCCTTAACCCGCCGATGTTTTATTATTTCATCCGTGTACAGACCACATCCCCCCCGCGATATTTATTCATAGGCATTACAAAGAAAACAAATTCCACAGCCTCCCCGTGTCTACGTTCTCGGCAGATGGAAAGGCCTCCATCTATACAGTTTCTGCCAATACCTCAGGTAATGGCGTGAGGCTGACCATCCTCCTCCTTTTGCACATGAATTCAAGTAACATATACGACATTTTCCTGAAATGATTATATATATATATATATATATATATATATATATATATATATATATATATATATATATATATATATATATATATGCTTAATCGCTATTACCTGCGTTAGCGATATAGCGCCAGGGACAGACAAAGAAAGGCCACATCCGCTCACGTCTATTATCTTGCTGTCACCAGGTCCCATGAACCTTCTCATGGTTTGTTTACCCTGGATGCTTCACATGCCCTGGTTCAGCATATTGACAGCACGTCGACAACATCGTTCCAATTCACGCTATTCCGCGCACGCCTTTTACCCTCCTGAATGTTCTGGCCCCGATCGCTCAAAATCTTTTTTACTCCATCCTTCCATCTCCATTTTGGTGTCCTAATTCTCCCTGTTCACTTCACGTCTGATACATATCCTCTTTGCCAGCCTTTCCTCACTCATTTTCTCTATATATCGAAACCATTTCAGCCCATCCTCTTCAGTTCTCTCAACCACACACTTTCTATTACCAGAACACTCTCTTACCCTTTCATTACTTACTCGATCAAACCACTCACACCACGAATTGTCCTTAAACATTTTATTTCCAACACCTCCATCTTCCTCCGCATAGTCTTATCTATATCTTCAAGCAGACCCATTTTTGCCCTCCCAGATAACAATCTCTTTCCACACTTTCTTCAGTGTTCCTAGAACCGTCTTCCCCTCACCCATCCTATGGCACTTCCGCTTCCATGATTCCATTCGCTGCCATATCCACTTCTAGGTCTCTAAAACACTTAACTTCCTCCAATTTTTCTCCATTCAAACTCACCACAGCTAACCTGTTCCTCAATCCTGCTGAACCGAATAATCTTGCTTTTACCCACATTAACTCTCAACGTCCCTCTTGCACACATTCTTCCGAACCCAGTCACCAACTTCCGCAGTTTCACACTCAAATCTGCCACCAGTGCTGTATCATCAACAAACACCAAATGACCCACTTCCCAGGTTCTCTCAACCCCTGTTTACTTACCCCTCCCTCCGAGAGTCTCACATTTACCTCCTTCACCACCACATCTATCAACAAATTAAACATATTGATGACATCACCACTCTCCTCTCTTCCAGCTCATACATTCTTAAGACCATCTATAACGCATCTCTATCAACCATATCATGAGCTTTTTCCATATCCATAAATGCTACATACAAATCCTTCCGTTTCTCTAAGTATTTCTCACACACATTCTTCATTGCAAACACCTGATCCACACAGCCTCTACCACTTCTGAAACCACACTTGCCTCCCCAGTCTGATGCTCTGTACGTATCATCACTCTATCAATCACCCCTCCCATACAAATTACCAAGCACACTCAGCAAACTTATACCTCTGTAGTTTGAACACTCACCTTCTTCCCCGCTTGTCTTTATACAATGAAATATACATGCATTCCCCAATATATATATATATATATGTGTGTGTGTGTGTGTGTGTGTGTGTGTGTGTGTGTGTGTGTGTGTGCGTGTGTGTAGGTTTCATGTAATTCATATGTATAACGAGTCATGAGACAGCAGATTATGAAATATCAAAAGACTCCAGTAACGAAGTAGCCAATCACACAACGACGCACCACACGTCGCTAATCAAGGCACAGCCATTCACGACGCGCCGAATTAAGACACCGCGCGTGATTCACAACCCAGCGAATCACATTCTCGTGCTCTTGTATGATTCTGGAACGACAGATGAATCAAGAGAAGCCGATATAAATCCTATAATGCCTGCAGCATACACATCACCCTCACAATGAACACCGGTATGTAGGCGTTTACAACGAAACTCAGGGCGGAGCGTAGGCAAACTGCATCCGAGTTAGGCAGAGGGAAGACCTGGTATTCCAAGTAACCCTCAAGGTAGCCCTGCAAAATGTCTCAGTACGAGTGATAAGCGAAGATGAAAGTGACACACGCGTCAATATGCTAGATAACTTATATTGAAATTCACCATCTCCACCTCCACACACACACACACACACACACACACACTCACACACAACACACACACAACACACACACAGAGCCGGCCGGCCTCGTCCTGGTATTACGTATGTATGTTTTCAACAGTTTGGAAGCCGAAACCATCGGTCTGCCGGCGTAAAATATGAGACTGCGAGAAGTAACAAAAATATATCGGATATCTGAGATTCATCAGAGTAGTGAACGCGATAAGAATAAACAAGAACAGAATCAACAATGAGTTAGACAACTACAATAAGATACTCGTAGACAATAACTAACATGCACGTATAACTATCATCAAAAAAAAGCAAGGGAAAAAAAAAACGAATCTAATTATAACAGAAAACTTAATGCCGACTTCAATCAAGCAAGGGGAAGGAGAAACAATAACAGGGCCGTCATAACACCAACATCAATCGCGAAAAATAAGACGTAACGAAAAAAAAAAAAAGGTGAAAAATCAAATTAGAGTGTGGAGAAATCCCTCCACACACCTTGGGGGCCCCGGAAAACAATCTTGTTTATGGAGGCATGATACATATTGAATGCAATCACATTTCCTTGCCTCAGCTTTTATATTGGTGTCTGGGGCCGGCCTTGGTGGGTTTTATCAAATTCCTCTGGGTTATTGTGTAAGCAAGAATTTTTGATATTCCAGAGTACTTCCCTAAGTTCTGAGAGGAGAAGCAGACGCCTGGATCAGATACATCTTCTCTCGTATCGGGGCATCGAGGGGCTATTAGTCTGAGGCCTTTACATGTTTAAGCGGCTGACATTATCCGGAATGATCATCTTGTGTCTGCCAGACGAGGGAGAGGAGTGGTGGATCCAGAGGTTAGGTTACTGGCTTTGATAACGGCGAGGGTAGACATACACATCGTCTGTCTGTCTGTCTGCTGGTCATCACAATGCGAGAAAAACAATATTCTCGTCTCACCAACAGCGTTTAGAGTCAAGTTTATTACAAAGTGACAAATCAGATTTCAAACCTTTACAATCATCTTTTTTTTCCTCTCCTTGAAGCTGATTGGTATTCATTCTTCACTGTAGATGGTTGGCATATCAATGTAATGTTCAGTTCACGCTTCTTGCACTGAGCAGATCGCCTTCAGTGTTACTCAAGTTTATGGTCTTCTCTTCATGCGTGTGCTGCTCAAGGGACTCGTTGATTATACTCTGTTCTGGAAACTTCATTTTCAACACTGGTTAGTGGCAGCAGTTTTCACTGCAAGCGCAATTCAGTGACCCCAGTCTGTTCGTCCTTACACGCTGGTCACTGGATTGGTTCAAGCATACCCACTAAGGTTATCAGGTGGTGACTCCTAACTTCTCGGGATTCAAGTTTGGTGGCAAGTCGAAGAAAAGTTCAAGATCAACGTTAGTCAAATAATGGATCTAATAAACAGATTACAAACTAGGTAGCTGAGGAGAAAGCTGTGAAGATATTTCTTGACTGTTCATTATCGGGATGAGCTTCTCAGTGTTTTAAGAATATGTATGTGGGGGTTCGTTAAAGGGGTTCTGAGTGTACAGAGATCAAGAACAAGATGAAAACTCGAAGGAACATAAGGAAGGAACACTGATCCAAAGGTTCTGTCGAGGTATTCTATCACTAGTCAACTAGGCTTCTTGACTAAGGTTCTTCTAGCATGCTATACATATAAAGAGCTTCGTTCGCCTCACAGGGTATCAAACACCTTTTCCCTTTCTCTCTCTCGTCAGATCCAACACACCAGAGTAACGATGCTTTTTTTTTCGGTGTTGGGTTTAAGATACGACAACCACCTCCATCACACAATTAAGGTCTTTAACCTCTTTTTTCTTAGCTAGAAATAGGATTGAAGCCTTCTCAAGTCTGAGATCTCAGTGAAGTTTGAAAGTGCAATCTTAACACGTAGATACATGAACAATAAGTTTCGTACGCATATCCATCCATTATTTTGTCTATAAACTTAATTAACCGAATCGAAGTTTCATTACACGAGTAGTCTCTCTCTCTCTCTGTCTCTCTCTCTCTCTTCTCTCTCTCTCTCTCTCTCTCTCTCTCTCTCTCTCTCTCTCTCTCTCTCTCTCTCTCTCTCTCTCTCTCTCTCTCTTGATGGCAACCTAAAATTCCTTTGTGGGATGGCCTGGAAACAAGAAAGGCTCCAAAACAAAAGAATTCTAATGAAAAGCCTTATAAGGGAATCTAATCATACTGCTTTAACCTTTATAGATAAGGAATCATCAGCAAACATATCCCATCCAACAGAGAGAATATCAAATCACAGTGTAGGGGGCAACGAGAGCCTATACATCTACCTCTTAATGAGTTCAGTAATTAATACAGCCACGTAAAAGCTGGGTGGAGGGAGAGGCCGGCCAGCTGGCAGGTGAGGGCTCCTGCTGTGAGGGCTCCTACTGCAGGAGACACGTTCATCCACTGTGGACTAATTTGGCTGAGTTTCCACTCCTACAAACAGCCCTTTTTCTCTTGTTAGAAAACTTAGGGAGATACGTAAGCACATAGAAAGGCAGGGAATTAAACTAAGAGGGAGATATATATATATGAACAAATATAAAAGGGGGAAATGCTATTCCTCATTTTCAACCATTTATGAGACTCAAAGACTTTTCGTACACTATACTAAATCAGTGAAGGTGACTTGGGCAAAATCTTTACACGTCTTAATTACAGTGAAATTCACAAGATATTCAAGATGCTGTCACTTTTCACACTGTATCAAGTGTGGAGGCAAAAACCGTGGCAGCGCGTTGCAACACTAAATTTCCGCCTGCAGACCCGACCCAGCTGTCCCTCTGGGCGAGCCTCGGACAGACCTTCCCCACCGTCCCAGTCTCCTCTCCCAGCACGACTCATTAACTTCGTACAGCCAACAACTCTGCGTCTGTCGTCGTACTCTTCTATCCCCTTTGTTACTCCTCTCATGAATTACCTTGGGAGTAAAATCAGCTTCAGGAAAACACACACGTGGCCATATTGTAAAAGCGGGCGCTCAAGGCTCAGTCTGGCAAAGCGTTTCATGCCTGTCTCCTTGGCCAGGAACACCAGTGACGCCTCCCGTGATCTTGCTCAAAAGTCTGGTAATGAAGCAGTTTTAGTCGTCTCAAAAAAAGTCATATTCTCTCACGAAATCTTACATTCTGTAAGAACATCCCAGAAGCACTCACATATGAAAGGCATGTCTCCTTTATCACTGAGATATCAAGAGTGAAATATTCCGGCTGAGGGAGTCCACTGTAGCTAAAGCCACACAGAGGCGTCTTCTGGCCTGTTCGCCCGGCACCCCGCTGGTATAGCCTACAACTAATACAAAAGCAAGTTACCTGATTCCGATTTACTACATCTTTGCTACACACATGGAGAGAAATGGTATTGCACGTCTCCTGATGTTCTTAATGTGGGATGTAGTATTCTCAGAGGGTTACCTTCTGATGCACAGGAAGAGTCAGGACAGGAATGTCTGTAAACTGTACTAAAAACTACATTACTATTAAAATTTTACGGCTGATAACTGCAGGGCGAAGGTAGTATATATATATATATATATATATATATATATATATATATATATATATATATATATATATATATATATATATATTTCTTTCTTTCAAACTATTCGCCATTTCCCGTGTTAGCGAGGTAGCATTAAGAACAGAAGACTGGACCTTTGAGGGAATATCCTCACCTGGCCCCCTTCTCTGTTCCTTCTTTTGGAAAGTTAAAAAAAAAAAAAAAAAAAAAAACGAGAGGGGAGGATTTCCAGCCCCCCGCTCCCTCCCCTTTTAGTCGCCTTCTACGACACGCAGGGAATACGTGAGAAGTATTCTTTCTCCCCTATCCCCAGGGATAATATATATATATATATATATATATATATATATATATATATATATATATATATATATATATATATATATATATTGGAAAGGATCACAATTTTGCGCATGATCAAGTATATTCCTGAGTCCACGGGGATCGAGGCCTGAACATACAGTAGGGTGAAAGGACTGCACGAGACAGAGCGAACCGGAACAACATAGATATACAGGGGTCGACTTGCTGTCAATGGACTAAATCAGGGCATGCGGGGCGTCCGGGGTAAACCATGGAAAGGTCTGTGGGGCCTGGTTTTGGCTAAGGAGCTGTGATTTCGGTGAACTACACATGACACTTTGGGAATGGTTGTGAGCGGATGCGGCCTTCCTTCGTCTGTTTCTGGCGCTACCTCGCTAACACAGGAAACAGTGATCAAGCACAAAAAAGATATATGTAAATACATATACACTGACACAGACACAGACACACACACCTGTAAAATAAAGAGATCCTCTTGTGAATCATAATGTACTGATCATGGTTCCGCAGGCGGGTACTGAAGAACCGTATAAAACACCGGGTCTGCCTCACTCCCATACCTCACACCACACTTGACTCCCGCGTCGATAGCCGTAAAACAGCATCCCACCTGAAGAAGACAACACCCGCGGCATAAACACCGAAGACTTGAAAAATATCGAACCTCCCACTTGGCCGCGGCTCGAAAATATGACCCAATTTCAGTCAAGGTGGGACGCGCTCGGGCTCACTCCTCGCGACACCCGCTTGATCTACAACACAATTATGAAGCGCCCGCCCGCCAGCCAACCAGCCCGCCACCCTGATCTATGCTCGGGGATTGCTGCGTCCAGTCTTGCCACTAGTTACTGGGCTCACACTAGCAAGCCTCTACAGAGGGGCTTACGTCCAGCCATAAAGCGAGGGGCGGCATAGTGATACAAGGTGGGTCTCTTGTCAACAGCTTGTAAACCACTGAAGAATCTGTGGTCATAAAATGGCACATGATATTCGTCTGATCCTTACAAGAACTGAGGATGGCTTCCTTGTTCCCTGTAGTTAGATATGGTTGGTTGTTTCTTCCATACGTTTCATCTGCAACCATAAGTGGTTAGTCTCTACAACCACACGAAGTTGGTAGCTTATCTGGTGATAGATGCGTGAGCTGAATTACTTGTCGTCTGCTGGAAATGTGGGTTCACGCGCCCCTGTGTTCGTATACTGCCTCCTTCAACCACCTGTAGTTACTCAGTAATAAGGATCAGTGTCCTTCACAAACCACATGTGGTTGTTACCGTTCTCTCTACACTGAAGGTAAACCATTGCTATTTACCTCTCCACTTCATTCAGTGAAAACCGACGCTCTACTGATTGTACAGCTTCTCCAAGTGCTGTCGACATGTCCGATATAAGTTGGGCTGTTTCTCGTCTTACTTTACATATAAGTTCTTGTTTATCATCAACCCTGTCTTCACATGCTGATTTCAATATTCCCTCTGTATGTGGTGGAATGTGAGGGAAGTATGAGGGTTGGTATGTGATAGTACAACATTCCATTCCATTCCCTACTTGTTCTGTCCCATATACAACCTACCCTAACTTGTTCTGTCCCATACATTCTCTACCTCAACTTATTCCGTCCGATATACACCCTACCACAACTTATTCAGTCCTATACACACATAAAATTAACCCCAAGCACCCCGCGGCCGAGCTAATGTTAAAATCTACACTATTGCACGAGTTTCCTTCCAGCCATGATCAGTTGTTTCCGTTTTCTTATAAGTAAATAGATTACTTCTTCTTCCCTCTTATTCTTCCGTGAATCATCTCTTCTGCTCGATGGATCCTAACGCGCTTGGTCTGCTATATGAATTATTGCCATATGTCATGTCCAACGTATCCTGTCACATGTGTTGTGATTTATGTATCCTTCTGAGGGACTAGGTGTCCTGTCGGATTTCTAATGGTCACTGTAGCCTGATCTTATGTTACAACCAGATTCCATTCGTGAGTGTCCTATGATGTGGACCGTCCTTGTATCCCCTGATTATCCTGTGATACTTACCCTGCCTCCATCCACTGACTGTCCCATGACGCGTATCCTGCCTCCATCCTCTGACTATCCCATGACGCGTATCCTACTTCCATCCTCTGCCTATCCTGTGATACGTATCCTGCTTCCATCCTCTGACTATCCTGTGATACGTATCCTGCTTCCATCCTCTGACTATCCCATGACGCGTATCCTGCTTCCATCCTCTGCCTATCCTGTGATACGTATCCTGCTTCCATCCTCTGACTATCCTGTGATACGTATCCTGCTTCCATCCTCTGACTATCCTGTGATACGTATCCTGCTTCCATCCTCTGACTATCCCATGACGCGCATCCTGCTTCCATCCTCTGCCTATCCTGTGATACGTACCCTGCTTCCATCCTCTGACTATCCTGTGATACGTATCCTGCTTCCATCCTCTGACTATCCTGTGATACGTATCCTGCGTCCATCCTCTGACTATTCTACGATATCCTGTAGCACGTGTCCACCCCTCCACACACCGGCCTGGGTGAAGCGTGTTAGCCTCAGGCTTCAGATCGTCAGGAAACGAAAGAAAAATCAGGTCCCAACCTTGATTGGTTGTGATCGTTTTATTTTCCTTTATTACACATGAAATACATGTTTGAAATACAGTAGTGCACACACACGTACACACACACACACACACACACACACACACACACACACAAGCTATTAACACCACACATAAGGCCAAAATTAGATCATGCTTCTCAAGTTTGCTCGCCGCAACTAAAGAAGCTTCGTGAAGCACAGGTCGCTCTCCCAAGAACTGATCACTTGCAAGAGGACGTTGTTATATGCAGAGGCTTCAGCAGCTGCCTGGCAGGAAGCTACAGGGCTACTGCACCGTCGCAGGTGTGACTGACAACTTGCCTCCGAGTCACACTTGACACCACTGCTTACACGTGGCTCAAGTCGAATCCTAGAGACAAGTCTTCGAAAGTCGAGGTTCAGAGGAGGTGCTTCAAACGTACGCTCTCCTCGTTATACGCCAAGATCTTTTAACTTCCTCATACGGTACAAATTTTTCCAGGGTGAGGCGCTGACTACCTCAGGTATATTATTGATGTGGAGAGCAGCATTAGCATATGCTCACGACGCGCATTTTGGAGAGCGAGAGAGAGAGGTTAGCGTCGTCGGCGGCGGGCGGAGGCGAGAGCACTAGTCGTTCCCCCAGGGACGCGTCCATCGCCATAACTCAGCCAACCACCCTCAACACGCGCCAGATTTTTCATCGTGTACAACATTTTTGGTGCTAAAACAATTTCCAGGACGCCCACAAGGCACCTTGTTAAATCCAAATCCTGTAATATATTAGTTCAGGGTTACCAAGAGGAGTGCTTGTCTCACAACGTACTCTGAGAACCTGTGTCACCTCTTGTGAAATATGTAAGGCTAATTGAGCATATCTGTTGACAAAGAAAGAACAGAAGCCAGCAATCACCTCTGTAACGCCTTGGAGGAGTCATTAGGCCAGAGCCTATAGTAAAGACAAAAACCCCTCCAGTACGAGAGACCGCTGGGTGAAGCGCGTCTTCTGCTGGAGGAGAGACTGAGTGGTGGGTGGTTGGCGGAGTAGACTGGCCCTCGAGCCAGGAGCGCCAATCACAAGCCTCGCTGGCCGCGGCTCCTGCGTGGACAGGATGGAGGGCACTTAGAGAGACGTAGGGATACTACTCTTCTCCGTAACCATGTATCATTCCAGTCCAGTCACTCTATAATGTACTGAAAGAAGGAAGCCAAACCCTTTGGATTTAACATCACTTGATATCAAAAGTGTTGGGATTCTACTCAACGAAACATTGGAATTCGGAATGAAAAACATTTTATGTTAACTATTAATAAATACTGATAAACGAAACTCTGAAGGTCTTCTCTTATCATGAAGGACCAGTGAATGACCTGGCCATCATATATCTAACATCTGGCCATGAAGGACTCCCCAGCCTTCGCCTTACTCCCGAGAGCAAATGCCGCAGCTCTTTGCCGTGGCGTATGCTTCCTGTCATGATGAAACACTTGGCTGCAGTATGACGTGCGTATCACCGATATAGTCCTCAGCGATATCAGAACACGTCACATGATATCCAAATACATTCTCGGCTAAATAATAATAACAACAAAACAACAACAACATAACAGTAATAATAATAATAATAATAATAATAATAATAATAATAATAATAATAAAAAATAACAATAATAATATTGATAATAATAATAATAATAATAATACAAGTATGTAATTCAGTAATGGTGGTGCCCTTGACACCAACATTACAAGCCAGTAACTTTAGCTGAGGCAGGAGGAGGTGGAGGAGGAGGAGCCGCCGTCACTGCTCGATCTCGGTGATTCACTCCCGCCCCGGCACGCGATGGCCCGTCGGGGTAATGTTATCTTCGCTCTTATTAATTTGTGTAAGCGACGAATCGCCACCATATCACTTTATTTCGCCCTTGCAACCTCCCACAACCCGGCTGTTTGTGATCGATCCATTTACTCTGGAGGGAGAGAGAGAGAGAGAGAGAGAGAGAGAGAGAGAGAGAGAGAGAGAGAAGAGAGAGAGAGAGAGAGAGAGAGAGCAAGGAGTGTTCGAGGTCTACGTCCTACAATGGGCGTTTCTCAATGTAGTTGTGGCAAGAACACGAACCTGTTTAGCTGTAAACCTATGGCAAATAAAGTTACACATTCTCCATCTACTGGCTGAAGCTCCCTAAACCATTTGTAGAATAGGTACATTAAATCACAGAGCGTCATACGTTACCCTTAACAACTTCTTCATAGACTTTATTTTTACACTGCCGAAGAATAAACCTGGGGTTGTAAGAGGGTCAAAAAAAAATACAATATTTCAAGGAACATTCTACCACTGGGACGATCTAGAAAACGTGCCCTTAAAGATGTGTGTACCACATTCTGTATAGTGAGGGTTCGTGCTGTGTACAGTGTTATGCGCGTCAGCTGACCCCCTGGTGGTGTATGTGTGTATCTGGGACCCGCAACTCCTCGAGCTGTCTCATGCGTCAGACAGTGTTTATATACGGTATAACGCAAGGAGTATGGCCGCACGGTGAGGTATAAGGCAAGAGAAAGTGTCTTGTCTCGGGCGAAGACAATATGTAAGGGGAAAATATTGGTGTCAGAGGAAAGTGTGTGTACATGAGGGAAGGGGGGGGGGAAGACGGTGTGAGTGGAGGGACGGTGTGAGTGGAGGGAAAGAGTGAGTGGAAGGCTGGTGCAAGGGGGTGGGAAGGAGTGAGTGGAAGGTTGGTATGGGGAGTGGGAAGGTGTGAGGGATGGAAAATTGCGAGGTAAAGGTGAAAAAAGGAATATTTCATGACAAGCAACTGGACAATACACGTAAATGTATCCTTGTTGATTAAAACTCGAGCCATGAATGATCTGATTAAAAGGACTGCCATTAATGACCTTTGGTATCGTAATATCTATTATCACTGACCTTGATAACAAGTGTAAACCATCAATCGTCCTATCAGCCATTTTCGAACAACACCGACTCTTTTAACGTTTAACGATAATGGCATCTACAGTCGTCCCTGCCAAGTGTCAGTCGTCTAAACCAATGATAAATTCTATAGCAGTTTTTTTCCTGCTTCTGTTAACCCGTAAAGCACGACGCTACGACCCTTGAGTACGACCCCTGGGCACGGCCCTACGTTCCATGGGTATGATGGTCGTCGTCCTCCCTATCACCTAACATTTCAGGATCAGGTCAAAGACAACCCCAATTATACCCAAGGGTTGTTTGCACTGCCGTGCACCAGAGTCGTACCGCCGGGCTCAAAGGTTTGAGTTACATTACCAACAACCACCACCTCCGGTCCTTTCTGTCCGCCAGCATTCATCCCCCCCTCACCCCCCTCTCCCTCCTCCCTCCCTCTTCCCCTCCGTCAGGAACGGATATCCAATCCACCACAGAGCCGCAGATCCACAACAATGGCGTCAGTCAATTGGAGAGAGGAATTCAATAACAATCATTCACATAAACTCCCTGGCCGCGTGTTGTATACATATGATTATCTTTCTAAAACCAGTGGGGCACGTCAAGCCTTCCTCCCAGACCCAGAATACAATCTCGTGATTCCGCTGTTGTAGCTGTCGGCTCAACACGCTACGAATATCATGGGTTTTAGGGGATAATGCCGCTAAATGTGATTGGCTTGGAATTTGTGCCGGGGATAGTAAGTTAAATGGATGAATGCGCCGGGAAAAGAATGGCCACTGGCGGCCCCGGGTTGCCACCGCCGACATTCATTATTTTTACGTCTACGAAAACGGCTTCGGAACAGCTCGTTGTCCTGTTGCTTTACGAGGTAAACTATCGACGTTCGTGTATACATATACCTTACTCTTTCCCCTTTCGTCGTCTTTATCATCACATCAGGCTCTCTCTCTCTCTCTCTCTCTCTCTCTCTCTCTCTCTCTCTCTCTCTCTCTCTCTCTCTCTCTCTCTCTCGTTCCCTCTCTCCCTTGCGCGCCGAGAGCCTAAGTAAGACGAAAACAGATGAAAGTGTTAGCTCAGCGCGGCCGTGTTTAGCCATTCGAAGATTGTAACACTTTAATTTAGGAGGCGTTAGATGGATCACTCTCCATTGTGTAGTTTTCAGCGCGAATAAATCTCCGAGATGTTATTGCGCTGTTTCCCTAGCCAAATGCCGGCCAGAGGAGAGCTGTATGGTGGCTCCTCGCCACCTTCTATCTCTGCTCCTGCTGACGTTGTTGCCTGTGCTGTTCCCCTGCTTCTGCTGAGCTTGCTGCCGAGACTGCTGCTGCTGCTGCTGCTTGCTGCTGTTACTTCTGCTGTTGCTGTTGTTGTTGTTACTTCTGATACGGTCGCTGCTGTGAGTGATGCTGCTGCTGTTCCTGGTATTTCTGCTGCGTCTGTTGCAGCTGTTGGAGCTTATGTTCTTGTTATCTTTTTTTCTTCTGTTGGTGTAATTGCTTTCAAAGTTTCCTCTGTTGTTTCTGTTTCTTTTGCTGCAGCTGTTATTATTGTTGTTATTGTAACTGTATCCGCTGTTTGTGTTGGCACTGCTGCTGTCACTAGTGTTGGTACAGCTCTCCCTTCTTCTGTTCGTGTTGCTGTTGCTGTCATGGGTGTTCCTGTAGCTTCGTCTTCTGCTTTGAGCCTCTGTTTTTCCTGACACACTTGCCGATACAGCTGCTGTCGAATCTAGCTGTTGCCACAGCTGCTTTTGTTACCGTCGCAGCTGCTGTTGCTGTTCCCACTACAGCTGCTGTTGGTGCAGCTGACGGTGCTTGTGTTACCATCACAGATGCCTTTGTTGCCACGTCTACTGACGGTTCGAAGTGTGGCATCACTGTAGTTTCACTCTTGCTGTGTTGCTGTCGCTGTCATGCTAAGGTGTTCCTGTGGTTGTGTTATCTACATGTTGCAGAAGTTGTTTCGTCGCAGCATTGCTATCATGTTCTACAACAGCATTGCTGTAGCGCTACTGTGAAGGATTGGTATCGTTGTCACTGCTGTACAGTTGCTGATTACAAGTGTTGTAGGTGTCCTGCTGTTATGATGTTGTTGCTGTTGTTCCTGTGGTACTGTTATTAGTGATGTCATGATTGTAGTGTTGGCAAGACTGTGATTTTGCGTTTCCTGTATTCGTTGTGATCCAGCCGTCTCTGTACTTTTGTAATGTTGTTCATCTTCTTGGAGGACTGTACTCTTGCTGTAGTGTTCCTGTAGATGTGTCTGTTGTTGCTGAACGTGTTGCTCTATTCTGGGGTTGTACTGTCGTAGTTCAGCCGCGACTGATCTCATGCAGTGTTACTGAATCACAACACTAGTGACTGTGTACCACAGTGTTGTCACGGTGGTGCTGCTGTACTGAATGGTCGTGGCTGTACTGGTACAGAGGTGTTATGACTATGCGGTTGCAGTGTTGTCATGGAGGTATTGCTGCAGTGTTGTCATGGCTCTATTTTCACCGTGCAGTCATGGATGTGGTGCTGAAGTGTTACTGTGGACGTATCCCCGCATAATCTCTCTGGGTCTAGCGTTGCATGATTCTCTTGGATGTCCTTTCGTAGCCTGGCTGTGGCTGTGTCCTTGTAGTGAAGAAGCCGTAGTCAACAGTTAGAGTGTTACTGCGGTGGTATTGCTTTAATTTTCAATGGTCGAATTGGTGTATTGCTGCTGTAATTGTCTTGTTACTGCAATTGTATCTCTATAGTGTTTAGGTGGCTTTAATACTGTACTGCTACTGATGTTGCTCTGCTAGTGTTGCTGTTGTTGCTCTGCTAGTGTTGCTGTGGTTGTGTTACTGTATGTTTACAGCAGCTGTGTTGCTCCGCTTCAGTTATTCAGTCTGTAACTTGGGATTTTTCCGAGATCAAAGCCTGACGAGCCTAAACATAACTCAAGTAATTCATTATGAAGTCTTTGCCCCACTTGAACACGACGGTTCGACCCTTTAAGCACGAAGGCAAGATCCTTCAGTATGATATACTGGCCTCTGATCTAACCTGTAAGGGTCGTACCGTCGTGTCAAAGGTCTTAGGGGTAAGTCAAAGAGTCCAGGTAATCATACCCAACGGCTGTACCATCGTGCCCAAGGATCCCACTGACGTCCTGAACGAGTCAAAGATTATTATCAAGAGTATTTCAACTATACTGCGGCGAGAACAATACCCTTAATAGGTTTAGATGATAAAGAAGAAACATACAACATGTAACTTCGCATCATCGTATTAGATCCTTTATATAGGTTTCGATTATAAAGAAAGATACAATATGTAACTTCGCATCATCGTATTAGATCCTTTATATAGGTTTCGATTATAAAGAAAGATACAATATGTAACTTCGTATCATCGTATTAGATCCTTTATATAGGTTTAGATGATAAAGACGAAAGATACAATATGTAACTTCACATCATCGCATTAGATCCTTTATACTGGTTTAGATTATAAAGACGAAAGATACAATATGTAACTTCGCATCATCGTATTTATATCGGTTTAGATAAAAAAGAAAAAAGATATGGTAAGCAACTCTGCATCATCGTAATAGATCCTTTATAACGAAAAGAAAGAAAGAATGAGTAACGGAGTGGGAGTAATTAATTTCACATTACTGTACATTAACCACAATAGGAAATACATAAAATTTCATCACTTACAGAACAAGGATCAGACTAGTATGCCTAGGATGAACACAAGATAATCTTCCCTACATGTCGACACGAAACGATCATGAGAGCAATAAATCTACAGAAAATAGGAAAGTTTAGGAGTTACTGCTACGTAAGATACCAAATGAAAACGTTTTTCCGTTTTATAATGACTACTCTACTCTTTATTTACCGCTATGGGACATAACTTTGAATATATATATATATATATATATATATATATATATATATATATATATATATATATATATATATATATATATATTTAATGTAACAGATTTAGTGCAACATGATAAGAATCAGTTCTCTCCCCAGAGGACTATTATTTGACCTGATCACAACAGCTTTTTTTGAAACAACAACCAGAGACCGTAATACGAAACTATGAAACTTGTTACATAAACAGAGGTTCTTTCATAGTATCAGAGTAACGGATGTATCTAATAAGCGGATGAATGTAATAAGCTAATACATGAAACTGCGAATGCGGACCGCATAGCGAACATTTCAAAAGTTGTATGATAGTAGAAAAAGTTCACGAGAGAGAGTTGAGGCTCCTCAAGTTTCGAGCTCCATCCCCGTACTGCAAAAGCAGGTAACGACATATGCAATAAAAAAAAAAACCTATTTGTAAATTCCTATTCGTAATGGCGGGGGGGACCTGTACACTCGTAAGGTCTCATCTGTTTAACTTTCTCTACTGTCATATGGCTTTTTAAACCTTAGTTTGACGTCCATATTCACAATGTCATCACTCAGTTTCGTTCATCAACTACGGTTATGCTATAAAAGTACCAATTCACATCTTTTCTTACTTGATTTCAGGTTATGACCTCTGGCTATTCTGTTTTTTACATCTTACAAAGAACATTTCACTGTTGACACCATCATGCTAGAATTGAACTCTCTTACTGTAACTCATCTCTCTTAATTCTGGCATCATCTTTGTTGCCCTTCTCCGGATCTCTTCTATTTGTTCTCCAAGCTTCATAGTGTTATAGTTATGAGCAAACGTAAGACGCCTATTCTAATTTTGGCCAAGTATAGGATGTGAATAGCAAATACTATTCTCCCAAGGTGAGGCTTTGGCGAGAGGCTAGGTACGATGTTTACTTAAAATCCTTTTCAACCACAAACTTCTTAAGCATATCTGCAAAATGATATTCTCAACGAAGCCTTTCTTTAACAGTATCATATCCTCATTACTTTCCATTAATTGGGTTGAACTTCCATATTATTTATCTGACCAACTTCGGAGTTTGTCTAGGTCTCCTAGTAAGTTAACGTAACACTCCTCACTTTTTACCTCTCTCATGATCGCAAACATAATCCAGCAGATGAAGAAGAACGATGGTCCCTGGAATAAACCCTGCGGCACGCCACTAGGAACTCCAGCCCATTACAGGAAGTCTCCTTTAACTTGCGTACTTTGTTCGCTTTGCTCTAGCCTAGAAATTTGCCCCTATGCATGCTAGAAGATCCAGCTGTGTGTGTGTGTGTGTGTGTGTGTGTGTGTGTGTACCTCTACAGCATGTGAACAGCTGCTTTTTTAAATGCACATGTGCTTTAATGTGAGAAAACATCACTGCATCCTCAAGCTAAGTTACTTGGGAAAGTCTCTACCATCCTCACTTTTACAACCCATGTTTAGGAGCGTTACTCAATGCCTGCCCTCACATACTGACAAGACAAGACGACCTTTGAGCACTTTGGTAAGAACCTACAGCATGATGATACGACCCTTGAGCAAGACGGTACGATCCTTGAACATGACGACACGACTGTTGAACAAGACTCGACGACCCTAGACTGATGGAAAACCAGGCCTTCGCATTAACCCTTAAAAATCAGGTACATGGCTAAGCCTCAAAAGGGTCGTAGCGTCGTGTTCAAGGGTTGTACCCACATGCCCAAGAGACTCATAAATTCCTCACGACTCGTGACAGCACTTGACTGTAACACTCATCTCATGAAACGAGTGAAACGACATCATAACATATTAACCTCATACCATAAACTTTAACATTAAACCCATACACTAGAGATCTAAAACTCTCAACACTTACCCTTCCCGGACGCAGCAAAACGTCGTGAAGAAACTCTCCGATTGAACAGAGGGAGGGAGGAAGGGAGGGAGATAGGGTGGAAGAACTTATGATTTTTTAATCTAGCTTATGGTGGTAAGTGTGGTGGCGGTGGTGGTGGTGGTGGTGGTCGTCGTCGTCGTCTCGGGATCCCACCAGGTGGCCGGCGTGACAGCCAGCCACCCAGCCAGGCAGGCAGGCAGGCAGGGCCCTGGCCGACACAGCCCCACACCACAGCCCGCCTGTGCGCCACTCTAGCCGATTGCAAATTCCTAGAGTGCGACAGATTCTATTTGCAATCGAGGGGTATTGCCATGTTGTACGTCAGGGGGAGGGGGTGACGCGCTAGCCTCCTACTCCTGCTGCTGCTCCTGCTGCTGCTGCTGCTGCTGCTCTTCATCCTCCTCCTCCTCCTCCTCCTCCTCCTCGTGCTGTTCCTCCTCCAACTGCTACTGCTGATGCTGCTGTCGCTAGCACTACTCCTGCTGCAGATCCAACTGAATCTGTTGGTCCTAATACTGCTGCTGCTGCTGTTGCTCCGATTCAGCAGCCGCTGCTGCTATTCTAGCTATTACTATGCCCCACCTGCTGAGGCTGGCACTACTGGTTGTCTTATCGTTGCTCGTGCTCTAACAGCCGCTGCTCCTGATGGTGCTGTTCCTACTACTGGTGTTGGCGCCTCTACTGCCGATGCTTTCACAGCTACTGCAGGTGCCTCTGCTGCTGTTAATAGTACTGCAACTTTTGCTGCGGGTGCGCCTCCAGCTGTTGATGCTCCAAGTGGTGCTTGCTCGGCTGTTGCTAATTTGTTTCTGCTGCTCCCACTGCTGTTCGTTACTACCACTGGTTTGGTACGAGTGATGAATATGTCCATACTGATGCTACTGTTCGTGCGCCTGTTACTGCTTGTGCCGTTACTATGAGCGCTCCTGGCTTTTACTGCTATTGCTCCTGCTGGCGGTGCTACGTTTCCCACGGCCACCGTCACTACTACTGTTACTGCTGCTCTAGGGTTCATTATTGCTCCTGATGCTCCAGCTGTTGTTACTGTTCCTGGCATTGTTGCCCTTGCTCCAACAAGTGCTCTTGATATTGCCGAAGTCACTGCTGCTGCTCCTAATATTACTGTTATTGTTACCGCTTCTATCAGGGTTACTGTTACTGCTGCTATTAGGGTTACTGTTACTGCCACAGCTGCTGGTATTGCTGTTGATCCTACATCTATTGTTGCTGTTTTTGTCACCGGTAACACTGTAGCAAGTTTGGCCATTGCTACTGTTCATAATACTGCTGCAGATGCTACAGTTGCTGCTGTCACCGCTGCTGCTGCAGCTGTTGTGGTGGTGGCTGATATTACTGCTGTTGGAGCTGCTGCTGTTGTTACTGATGTGGTCTCTAATGTTTCTCTCACGACTGATGTCCTAGTGGCTATTACTGCTGCTCTTGCTGTTACTCCTACTGAGGGTGCTACTGGTGCTGCTGCTGCTGCTGCTCCTCCTATTCCAGCTGCTCTTCCCTTCCACCCTGGGAAAGCACTAGTGCTTGCCTCACCCGGGAGTGTGGGAAAGCATAAAGACTCCTCTCGTGTTCTTTACTGGAGTGGGTCGGATTATGTGCTATAACCTAGGCCAAGAGAGCTTCCACCCCTCCCATAGCAGAGGTACTCCCAGGCAACAGATTAAACTAGCGAGTTTCTTACCGGCTGACTGGACCACATACGGAGCCATATGGCTCCTCCCCCCCCCCCCCCCCACGCCATACATGCCTGCATCAGCGCGACACACAGCCACACACAAGACGAGGTATATGATCTCAACCCTCACTAATATCTCTGCAGCTCCTGTCTTTCTAAAATGTTTACGAGACGTGCAATAAAGCCCAAGCCTGTTAGGGTTCCATCGCCCTTACGCCTGCAATCCGACCCGAGGATGGCCATCAAATAATAATAAGTTTTTATTCTTATACGATACGGCGAGTGCAGGAACCCCAGAGGGTCCGCGTCCGTAACGATCCTATACAGAGTGATAACAATAATGGTGGAATGCCACACGTGCACACTGACTGGCCAGGCCAGAGTTGTTGGGGGTGTGGGAGGGGGAGAGGATTCATTATTCCAAACACAGGGTCGCACCACTTGAGTCGGAAGGGTCATCGACATCTGAGGTATTCCCTGCCCTGATCTGGATCAGTGATCACCACACACTCCCTCTGCAAAACAAGAACCAACGTCCGAGCTTTTATTTATTAGGTGCTTCAGTGTACACAGAAGCCCGCCGGGTGGGGCGATACTGAAGGAGTTCATCCTGAATCTTTTTCAGCATAACTTCACACTGTATTTGTTTTTACGATTTCTTAAAGTTCTATTTCCATCCTCTATCTACAGATGTCGCTCTCTCTCTCTCTCTCTCTCTCTCTCTCTCTCTCTCTCTATATATATATATATATATATATATATATATATATATATATATATATATATGGAGCGGCTGGAT
>NC_092235.1:53320237-53327737 GCF_036320965.1 Panulirus ornatus | reverse complement strand
TCAGTCGAAAGCAGAGAGAGAGAGAGAGAGAGAGAGAGAATGCTGGGTACTGGGATATCAAAAAAGAGATATGGCTGGAAGGAGCCAAGGACGGGATGGAATAGGATAAAGCTGCAGGCACTAACGACAGGGCGAAATATGAGATGACGCCGGGTCAAGGTGCTGCAGGTGTGGATGGAGGCTGGTTCAATCGGATAGGGCCGGAAAAAAGGCTTTGATATGAGGCAGGGAAGGAAGAGAAAAGGCCAGGCGTGGGATGGGGGGGGGGGGGGGCAACATGGCAGGAGGAGGACACAGCTAGGAAGACAGGGCGGTAGAGAACCTGGGCGGGGCAAGGGTAAAGACTGAGACAAGTGCGCGAAGTCTTTTCCATGCAAGAAGGTTCACGGTGTCACACAGGTGCAAGGCACATCCGTGCTGGTCGTAACATTCCTCATAGACTACTACAGACCCCCTCCATGAAGGCTGGAGATTCCGATACGGCATTAAGTCCACTGCCAAAACAAAATCCTTCACCATCAATCTATTACTTTCTCGTCTATTCCTCCCGATATCTTTATTCGGTTTTCCTAGCTACTACTCGTCTCTAGCAGTTGCAGCCGATACAGCAGGTGTCAGCAGCAACTTTGTTCCCTCCCTTATGACTATGGCATCAACCGCAAATGTAATCAGTTAAGAGTCTAGTCCCTTAGGCGAGCCATTTTACAGAGATCAAGAAGAGCAATGGTCTCAACAACACACCGAGCTGCAAGGCAGTGGCAGTGATCCACCAATTTTGAGAAGGCTTCCTTAACTGCGTCCTCTGTTCCTTTTCACTACAAATAATCTTTCTACCACTGAAGAAGTCTCCTCTCATTTCTGCCTGATGAGCTAGTTTAAAAGTCTATATCAACAGGCTGGGCCTTGACTGAATTATAGAGAGGTTAAAGAAAGGGAAAAAGAAGAGATAAAGAAAAGTATGTACGAATTCGGGAGGAAGTGGAAAAACATGTCCTTTAAAAATGCGCCAGGTCATAGCTGTTGGGAAAGATAGGAGAGGGTAGAGTGTTACAAAGCTTCGAGGTAATAGGAAAGGAACAGTTATTAAAACGGCCCACTCTTTTATCGTCAAATTGTTTCTGGAATTGCTGATTAGAAATACAGACCACAAAATCACTGAGACGCGTTTGCGTGTGTGTGTGTGTGTGTGTGTGTGTGTGTGTGTGTGTGTGTGTGTGTGAATATCTAACTGGGTGATGAACTCCATCCTCCATCAGAACCACAACCCTACACACGAACTTTCAGGACTGAAGTATTACACGTGTTCCTTTCTCTTGGTCTTACTACATCTGTCTGTATGACCATTACCTTAAGTCCAAACACGACAGTATCAGAATAACATCAGAATTTTCATTCTTTATGAATAGGCTAAGAAGGAAACCTTATTTAACTAAGTACTCATTAACTTCGACTCTTATTAATAACTTTTTTTTTTCACCAGTGACGGTCTTGATTTGGGCATACCGGTCACTACAAAAAATATATAAAAGAGAAGCAGAAAGACAAAGAAGCCATGATCGCTTAAGCCTTTCGTACAGTGTAACCTTTGAATTTGAACCTTAAATTTCAGGTGTAAGACAAGACCATCACACGCAAGAGTTGTACCGTCGTAATCAAGGAATAAAGTGTCTGTTAAGAGATAATAAAAGCCACCTCTAATCTCCACCCTCCATCCCTCTCTCTCACTCCTTCCTTCAAAATCCCCCTTTTCATCCCAATACCCTTCCAATAAGTGATTAAGAAAAAAAATCAAACTTGCGCGCGTGCGGTAGTGTCTGGAGGCGGGAGGGGGTGGGGTCCATGAGGTACGGCGGGAGGGAGGAAGGTCCAGGGAGGAAGGGAGGGAGGGAGGCTAGTGCCAATTAGTGTGCTGGGAGCAGCGAGCGGCACAGAGCCACCTGGGCGGGGTCAGCCAACCGGGACTAATGGATAATAATGACACGCCAGGCCCAGACGGTAATCACCATTACCAACGTTCACACGGATCACTCGCCCGGAAGCGTTTAATATTGCTTAATTATGCGGTCTTGTGGCCCAACAAGCCCTGCTAGATAAAGAGACAGAGGGAGGGACGGAGGGAGGGAGGGAGGGGGAGGGAGGAGAAAAAGAGAGAGAGAGAGAGATGTTGGTCTCGTAAGCTTGTTAGCTTTACGGCGAGGCCTCGAGCTTCCGATGTGCTGCTAGCTCGCTAGCTGCTGCTGCTCCTGGACTTGAGGACGGGCCAAGTATGCTGGTCTAGCGGCGTATCACTGATGGTTCCGTGTGTGTGTGTGTGTGTGTGTGTGTGTGTGTTTCAGTAAATAAACTAATAACTTTATATCCATTAACGAAGATTTTCTCTGGATTGTCCGAATAGAAATGGTCATCAATCATTCGCCGCCATACGGTTTCCATGGGACCTGTGGCGCAACTTGTTTAGAGAGAGAAAACAATTCGACCATGGATGCTAAATGTGACCTAATGAAGGTCAGGACTGGCGGACGGAGGAGAGGAAATAATACCGTGTCATCTGCTCTTCAGATGAGAGAGAGAGATCTGCTTCTTCAAGACACATAGTGATTACGGGAGTTGAAAAAAATACGGAATATTAGGAGTCCTTAAGTTTAGCTGCGGTAGGAAGGAAGTAGACATCAAATCCATCAAAGACCGGAAAGCCAAAGCTCCCTTAATATATCTATGGGACGTAATGGCCTGTTGGTTGCTGCGTAAAACCTCGCTAGAGAAGATCATATGCAGTCAACTCACAAGAGGAGATACTTTAGTAATATCTGGAAGAGAGTTCTTACCTACTTACTTAAGACGAGATTTTGGCAAACGCCAGGGCTAGCGCGTACTGCTCATCGCAGGAAAATCCAGTTACGAAAAATGAGTAGTGTTCGTCACGTGTCAAGTGTCCTGTGTGAGATTGAGAGATTGTATGTTGATGAGATGAACGCCAGCATCCTACGTGTGGGTGAGGCAGAAAGAAAAGACAGCAAACTGGACCAAAAGGAATGAAACCTGACAGTCACACCGAAATGCTGGGTGGTTAACTCTGCAGACTTCACTAACTCCCCTGATACCCAGGCGGGTAGTACCGGTAATATATCTCTCTCGTCGGTGGCTTCATGCCATATATTACCATAGAGAGCGAGAGAGAGGAACACTAGTGCAAGTGTGGAAACCTTTCACTGGTGAAACGAATGAAGAGATCAGAGGCACTCGTTGTTCGTCACGGACCTAAAGCGAACGAGCCTCAACCCTGAGGCACCATCGCCAGAACCAGAATTTTCCCGAATATATGTAACATCGGATACCTTGAGCTTACCATGGGTCATTCACTGGCTGTGAATCCTCTGGTTCAGTCGTTCACGAAGTCGGGGAAATTCTGTTCATATCTCTTAAAGATATCGCAAAAGAATAAACTAAACCAATACACATGTAAGGATATAGCTCACGAAAAAAAATGTCACAGTCCAGCATTGTATATTCATTACTTGCCGATCATCAAGATGTCATATACGATGGCTGCCCCAACACACGAACGAGTTTGTCTCAGGGAATAACTCGAGGCTTCGAAGCAAATGTTCAACCCTATATTCACCGTAAGAAGTGTTCCTTTGCCCTACTTGCCTCCCTAGAGACCCAGTACGCGATTAGCGGAAGCTGTCCCTACCCTTCCTCCTTTTGCTGTCGACACGGAGGTCTTGGTGGAGGTTTGACGAGACATGTCGCATGCCTCTCCTCCTGGCTGTACATACATATATCCCTTTCTGTGCTGTAGCTTAAACACAAAATAATTTCTTACTTCTGAGAACTGGGCCTTTGAGGGAATATCCTCACCTGGCCCCTTCTCTGTTTCTTCTTTTGGAAAATTAAAAAAAAATAATGAGAGTGGAGGATTTCCAGCCCCCCGCTCCCTCCCCTTTTAGTCGCCTACTACGACACGCAGGGAATACGTGGGAAGTATTCTTTCTCCCCTATCCCCAGGGATAATATATATATATATATATATATATATATATATATATATATATATATATATATATATATATATATTGATGTTTTCACAGCGTCAAACCGTATATCCGAATACTCGACGAATGCTTCCGACACGTGTCCGGGTACCAAAATGAGATATTCGTTGCAACACATCCTGTTTGTTTATGTGTGTGTGTGTGTGTGTGTGTGTGTGTGTGTGTGTGTGTGTGTGTGTGTGTGTTGAGGACTTATCTCTAATAAACACTATGTGTGATACGCACAGTTATTGCACCAAATGCAATGTGTTCGATTTTACTTCACCCTTAATACTTTCAAACAGGCCAGTTAAGGAGGGAATGAGGGCAGCCAGCAATAATGGGCACAGAAATAAAGAAACTGTTAAATGTTAAACAATCACAACATTTGATACGGTCACCTTCTGTTTGATACGGTCACCTTCTGTTTGATACGGTCACCTTCTGTTTGATACGGTCACCTTTCGTTTGGTACAGTCACCAGGCAGACGGTCATCTGCTTATCACAGCCACCTTCGTTATGATACAGTACGTTCTGTCTTACCTGCAAAGTCACTTTCTGTAGGATAGTCAACTTTACTAGTAAAAACACTAATGATCCAGAGACTTCAAAGTCACGTTCACGCTTTATGATGAAACACTGAATCTCAAATAGTGGGGGGAAAATGGCACCTTGGCTATTTCGAAAATAAAACAGACTCCGAATATTCTAGAAAATAAATGGAAAAAGAAAATCCTAAAATACCCAACGAGCAAACTTACTCAACCAGGTCGTAACTGACAATGATTAACAGTTTAGAAATACACTATACCATATTTTCCTCTTCCCTTTTTTATATCCTCTCTCTCCTCGCCGGTGATAATGCTTCCTCAACCACACGAACGCCTGCTATTGACAAGGTGGCCACTCATCTGTACCTCGACCACCCCCACATACTAAAAACCCACCTCGCTGCATTATCAAATGTCTCCCTCCTCCAGTGCCGTGAGCTACCGACACGATATACGGTGTGCTATGTTCTGTGCGTCGGTTGGTGTTCATCCTCATAGTAAAGGCAGAGGACCATACGCTTTCTGAAGAAGAGAACTTTAACGAAAGATATCCAAAACTCGGTATGCGAGCGACATCACTAACCGGTTTGGAGGAGGGCGAGGCGGGAGGAACTGAGAACGAATGATTTGGTGAGGCAGAAAATAAATGACCAGAATTTGGCTTCGGTACCACACCACTGCTGAAGGCAGAGTCCGTGATTAACCTCTTGAGCACGACGGTACGACTCAGAGGTATGATGACCTGACCTTTAACCTGACCGATCAAGGGTCAGGTAAAAAGGCAAGACATTCATTTACATGTCTCGTTGTCGTCGTGCCGAAGGGTCGTATTGCCTTGCTCAAAGAACCATGTATTCAAGGGTCGTACCCTCGCGCTCAAGGGTCATAATTTCGTGCTTAAGGGTCGTACCTTTGTACTCAAGGGGTGTAAGCATCTGGTAGTGTATAAACAGACTGACACAGGTGGATCAGTCCCTACAAATCCACGTAACTCCCTATATTCAATGACGAGCACTGTGAATTCCAGTATCATCCATACTGTATGAATTCATTCGTACCATCACTTTACGGCCACGCCAACCCAGCCACTGGATCTCATCGGGGAAAGAGCGAATTTTGAATCTAAAAATCATCTCTACGAAATACCAGCAATGCCGTGATAACCCTCATGTTATTCTTGGCGGTATATACGTAAAGACAATAGTAGTTGTCCCACCTTGTAATCCACACACTCTTCCTCCCGGGGAAGGAAATATTCCGGGTCACGGAGGTCTACGACTCCGGGATTTGTGAGACCAATACACACACGATCTGCCTGTGTGCTCAAGGACTGACTGGATGCCAGGCGGGACTCTCTTTAGAATCCTGTGCGAGTAAAACGTAATCTTTAAACATTGGTGCATCTTGTTCTCCCTAAAAACTGTGAGTCACTTGCTTGGTTCACAATGTGTGTGTACATGGAATAGCATCAGGGCAGCTTCTGTGCGTCTGAGAGAGGAGAGAGCGTGTGAGGGGCGATTCACGGAGGAATCCAGTTCCTGCTGTTGTTGTTGGTGAGGATTCCCCAGGCCTTAGCCTAGCCTAGGACCTTGTCTTTACACGACCTGTGCCAACCCATGACTCGCTGATCCTCTCACTCCATCGAGTGATCATGGTTTTCCTGGAAATATCTATTCACGACCGGCAGGAAAAGTTCTATAAGTCACTCAACAAGCAAAGAAGTTCTAATTTATTCTATAACAAAAGGTATCATTTATATACTTAATTTCTCATCTGGGAAGAGATGACGAGAGGGAAAACGGAGAGTTACTTCACCAGTAATCTTATATTAAGGTAAAAGAATTGAATCCCATTATTGTAGCAATCGCAAATACATTCAAGCCTCTCTTTCTAGTGTTTTCTTGAGCATTGCGCATCGCAAGAGGATTACTACTACAATATAAATCGTCCACTAAATTGCATTGTAGTTAGACATATAAAGTACATGCTGAGTTCATATATATATATATATATATATACATATATATATATATATATATATATATATATATAAATATATATATATATATATACATATATTATCCCTGGGGATAGGGGATTAAGAATACTTCCCACGTATTCCCTGCATGTCGTAGAAGGCGACTAAAAGGGGAGGGAGCGGGGGGCTGGATATCCTCCCCTCTCGTTTCTTTTTTTTTTTTTTTAATTTTCCAAAAGAAGGAACAGAGGGGGCCAGGTGAGGATATTCCAAAAAAGGCCCAGTCCTCTGTTCTTAACGCTACCTCGCTAACGCGGGAAATGGCGAATAGTTTAAAAGAAAGAAAAAGAAATATATATATATATATATATATATATATATATATATATATATATATATATATATATATATATATATCAAATAAGCACATAATCGAAGAAATATTTTCTAAGGAGGTCGATGAAAGTGAAAATGAGTTTTAATGAGATTCCAAGTTCAGTAACTTAAGACGAGCTGGACGACCACAGTAAAGGTCGCGTTGGATTGTCTTGCTCAGGTCTCATGTTGGGTCAGCCACCAAGTGCGCCCAGCAGGGGCGAAGTCCAAGTGATAGTGTTATTCTGAGACACACATAAAATGTTCATAGTTCCCCACAAAAAAGCTCACCCTTATAAGATGGGTCGCGTTGTCCAGCACTGTACCAGGAGTAAGACAAGACTTCCAATATACTATTTAGTTCGAGTAAAATATATCTAATTTTCATCATGCTACAGCGATTTATGAACAAGTGTTTGGCTCACCATTGATCTAACAATGATGATGATACGACTCTTTAAATGGAACATCAAGCGGAAAGAGAATTAAAGGAAATGGTAAAGTTTCCACTCAGCTGAGTGCAGGCAGATCTGTCACCTAGAACCGTTTACATCCTTAGCA
>NC_092235.1:53270237-53315237 GCF_036320965.1 Panulirus ornatus | reverse complement strand
ATCTCTATCAACTCTATCATATGCCTTCTCCAGATCCATAAATGCTACGTACAAATCCATTTGCTTTTCTAAGTATTTCTCACATACATTCTTCAAAGCAAACACCTGATCCACACATCCTCTACCACTTCTGAAACCACACTGCTCTTCCCCAATCTGATGCTCTGTACATGCCTTCACCCTCTCAATCAATACCCTCCCATATAATTTACCAGGAATACTCAACAAACTTATACCTCTGTAATTTGAGCACTCACTCTTATCCCCTTTGCCTTTGTACAATGGCACTATGCACTATGCACGCATATATATATATATATATATATATATATATATATATATATATATATATATATATATATATATATATATATATATATTGGAAAGGATCACAATTTTGCGCGTGATCAAGATAATCCTATGAGTCCACGGGGAAAATGAAACACGATAAGTTCCCAAGTGCACTTTCGTGTAATGATCACATCATCAGGGGAGACACAAGAGAGAAATATATATACATGTTTACCAAATGGCGTCCTAGCTTCGTCTCTTCGATGTATATCAACTGACTTATATTTCTCTCTTGTGTCTCCCCTGATGATGTGATCATTTCACGAAAGTGCACTTGGGAACTTATCGTATTTCATTTTCCCTGTGGACTCATAGGAATATATATATATATATATATATATATATATATATATATATATATATATATATATATATATATATATATATAGTCCTAGCTAGAAAAGCTAGAAAAATAAATAACCATTTCCTATGTCCTTGCCTATCTTTTTTTTCATTTATTTTTTTCCTCTCTCTCTTTTCACCCACTCTGGCGACAAAAATGGTGTTAGACTTCCCACTCCCGTGTGGAGCGGGCGTGAAGCAATCAAAACTCGATCGCACCTTTCTCTATAGCCCTCGGGGAAGGAGCCAGTTGTTTGAGGCAGCTGGAAGCCGTAGAGGCTAAAACACATGGCAGGTGACAACACTGTAGGTCCTCCGCGCTCTCTAGTTATATTGGACAAGTGGTCCCTCCTGGTCTGTATTACGCTAACTTGCTCTGTACGTCATGCACAAACCTATCCCAAGTTTGATGATGTTTTTCTCTGTCCAGACGCAATATTTCCCTCTCTTCCTTTTTTTTTTTTTCGTATTAGACATTTTGTTTCTCCACTGTAACATACAAAAATACATGAATAATTACTAATTATATATATATATATATATATATATATATATATATATATATATATATATATATATATATATATATATATATTCTCCTTCCTTCCTCATACCATTCGCCATTTGCCGCGTTAGCAAGGTAGCGCTAAGAACAGAGGACTGGACCTTTGAGGGAATATCCTCACCTGGCCCCCTTCTCTGTTCCTTCTTTGGAAAACTAAAAAAAAAAAAAAACGAGAGGGGAGGATTTCCAGCCCCCCGCTCCCTCCCCTTTTAGTCGCCTTCTACGACACGCAGGGAATACGTGGGAAGTATTCTTAATCCCCTATCCCCAGGGGATATATATATATATATATATATATATATATATATATATATATATATATATATATATATATATATATATATACGATGTGTGTGTGTGTGTGTGTGTGTGTGTGTGTGCGCGCGCGTGTGTAACACATTTAACCTCGATCATATCATCAAAACACCCAAAAAATACTTCAAAATGGGGGTAACAGCTTTCTCAGACGTAAGTATTATGCTGAACAATTAGGATGTGGATTCTAAGTGTAAAAAAAGAAAATCATGGAGACTCCAAATACCCTATGATATAAACCCAGTACGGTCTAGTGCGACTTATTCAGAATCCGCGTGACTGACGTGTAACTATTATGCTTAATAATCGACTATCACACAGCACTGCTTCACCACGTAAGAAAAAAAAAAAAAGTCTAAGGTATTTGCCTGAATTTCTCTCAATCCTATTCCTTTAAGAACTGGAAATATTAGTGCCCTTTGTGGCAGTGCCAGTAATAAATGCAGTGCCAACTCGTGGCGCAACCGGCAGGAGTGAAGCTGCCGGGGCTGTGTGGCTATTGTCTGTGAAACCAGAGATGTTCTGGTCAAAGTGACGTGAGGTGAGGTGACCTGAGGTGGGTGGAGGAATAGCGCTCGTCACGTGGGCTGCCGCGAGTGGCGAGTGGCAGCGTCAGCGAAAGATTGATTTATTAGATTAAGAAGCGTAAAAGATAGTCACTGATACAAGGGAAGCCATATGTAAAGAGAAGAATGAGGAAATTGAAAGTGTGTTTACATTCGAAGGCTCGGAGGTAGCATTACCACCAGCCAGGGAAGAGGGAAGATACCTTAGAAAATGATGAAATAAATTCTGTGGAAGTTAGGAGCTTTACTGTATGAAGTTGATGGACTATTACGAATCTTCTGGACCAGATAGCATCTCACAGCCCGTAATCAGAGTGGGCGCAAACCCTTAACAAAATACTCGTGGTATTCACTATTTTACCTGTATAAGAACGCTATTTCAAGACAACAGCAGATAGCCAACGTGGTAACGATGTTCGAAAAAGATGACTGAGAAATAAACAAGAACTGGTAACGAGTACAGTCTGCAAGATACTAGAGAGAATAACCATGATGCATCTCTTTAAATGGCACAGGTTAAGTGGAAGACAACATGGATTCAGAAATTGAAAAATCGACCTGGTTTTCTGGGAGAGAATAAGCAGCATCCCTGAATGGGGTCAGAGGTGCTATTCAAATGCTCCGACGCCTATTTAACTAGATGGGAACTGAGAGCTTCTTAAGTTGGAGGAGGGTGTCACGTGGTGTCCCTTAAGGCCAAGCGCTGAGGTCTGTCTTGATTCAGTAAGACGTAAACAGTAAACAAAACGAAGTGAAAGTATACCTGAATATGCTTGCTGATGTTGCCAAAATTATGGAAGATATATAGTCAAAGGGACTGAGAATGAAGTAGTCAAAAAAAAAAAATACAGACGATGCAGTCAAATTAATGAAATACTGGAAAATGCTGTGTCAGGAAAATGGAAAAGGGCTTTAGATAGGCGGTGAATATCATACCGCGAGCAACGAATGACAAGCTTTGTGCTGGGGCAGGGACTTAGGAGTTGACATCCTGCCGAACCTGTTACTAAAGCATCAAGTCAGAAGGATCGTCAGGGAGGCAAACGATTATCTTGGTGAGAGTCAAAACTGCCTTCAAGTGCACGAAATATGAGATGTTTAGGAGAATACATACGACGAGCAACCACTCAAAAATGATGCGGCACCACAGGCTCTGATTCGCCCTCGCAACGCTCATTGTATGGTTGGTACCCCTGTCTCTCGCTCTGTGTGTGTGTGTGTGTGTGTGTGTGTGTGTAAAAGTAATATGATGTTTTCTATAGTCACATGTCGTATTCAACTGTTAATAAACGGGAATACATATAGTGTTAGTACCATATCCTTTAAACGGCATAGCATTACCCTCTATAAGACGACAAACCCACAATCTGTACTAATGTGTGCATGGCAACCAGCGAAATGAGGTGCCATTTAGGGATTTCTTACATTATGAGACGCAACGACATAAACCCACATCATTACAGGGCAGATGATGGAAAGTATGTAAACACACACACACACACACACACACGCATAAAGAACAGAGACTATTTGCGTATCGTAACAGTGATATAACATTAAGCAAAGTACTGGCATGATTATAAAGCAGGGAAGGACTCACGCAACGAGGTATGATATTCATTTAGTTTGCCAAACATGATAAGACTGGCAAGTCCACGAGGGTGTGATTGTTGGTGAAATTCATTTGAGACAAACAATGTTAGACTCTTACCACAGGAGGTGTGTTATCTGAATACAATATATCGAATATGTTGGAAACGGAACTGGTTCAACCTGCATCAAGTTGAGCTTCGGAGAAAACAGTAGCAGTTTGTAATGTCTATTCTGAATCAGAGCTAAGTTAAACGACATGAAAATCTAACAAAATGTTATCCAGCATCCTTACAATAGACAAATATCCTGTGTTCTTTGTGCATGTGTCTTTATGTTACAGGACGCTTACATATTTTCCATCATCTACACTTTGTGATGATGTGGTTTCCTGACCTTGTATCTCATAATGTAAGAAATCCCTAAACGGCACCTCGATTCATTGTTGCCATGCACACATTAATATGAATTGTGGGTTTATTATATTACAAAGGGTAATATTATACCGTTTAGAGGATTTCGTACTAACCCTCTATGCATTCCCGTTTATGAACAGTTAAATATGACATGCGACTATAGAAAACATGTTAGCACACACACACACACACACACACACACACACACATACACACACACACACTCATACAGAGCGAGAAGCAGTGGTACCAACCACACGGTGATCGTTGCGGGGCGTACCACAGCCAAGGGTGCCGAATAATGAATGTTTCAGTAGGTGTACTATACATTCGCCCAAAGCTGGAACATGCAGCAACAGTCTGGTCTCCTCACTCGAGATGCGATATAGACTTGCAGGAAAGTGTCTATGGGAATGGATCGAAAACAGCACAGTGTGAGCTAATATATGGCTCCAATCCTACTTATGGCTCATCAAATAGCGTTGTATTTTATTCATACCAAACATCAGGATCAAACTCACCACATGCAGGAACTTTACATGGGGTATAATCATGTCTTACTCTCTATAAACTTTGCTGTATCCCGAGAACCCTTCAAAATGTAGTAAGATGGGTCGACATTCCTGACTCCTTGGGATACTGTGCGAGACATCCCAGTTCACCAATATTGTCTTCGAAGTGCCTCTTGTGCCTCCCAATACACAACAGGCAATTGCATACCCTTTTCGGAAAGACCGACAACATCTAGATTTTTCGTTCGAGTCTCGCTGTTTTTCGCCTCTTCTCTACTTTCAGCCGAACGCCCAAGCTGGTGAAGATACTCTTTACGCATATCATGTCAACGGTATTTTCACTTAAGGGACTTTCTCTCGATGCCAACCACAACTGACATTTATACAAACGCTGTTCGTCACTTTGTTAATATAAATCCTGCCTTTTGCATTCGACTGAAATCCCCGCAAAAGCAATTTCCTCGGCATCTTCACCACAGACAACAATTTTTCTACCATGGGAACCTTGCCTAACAACAATCAGGATCAACCTTCCGGCACACATATTACCTTCGTACACCCGACATAAAAGTACACCACAGAACACACCCTCCTCATCAACAGTGATCATTGGACAGGAACTTCCATGACCTCTTCTGCTTAAGAACATCTGACACGGTGGCGTCCACACCGTAACAGGTGTCACTACCATCATCCCAGATCACAGGAGGATATCTGGCCATCATCATCTGTTACATAACAGCGTTACAGAGGACGATAAGCGACCTGCAGTAAGAATAATAACCATATTCCTCAATGGCCCGTCGTGTTTACCCTTGCCTTTCCCAAGCCTCTTGTGATCTTTCTACGGTCAACAAACTGACTTGAAAAAGGAAAAAAAAAAAAAAAATCTAGTTCCTCTTCTCTTTCCCTTCCTACTATTCTATTTCGTTCTCATCGTTCGTCATGAACTATTTGCCATCGGTGTTCTACAGTCTTAACCTTACTATCCATCTTAACTTAAAAGGTTCAGACAGACCCTCCGGCACTCAATCCATTAGCTAAATCCTTGTAATCCCTCTCGCATACCTTTCTTCAATCTATCTGAACCACTTACGTCTGCCCTCGTATTCCTTTTCACAATCAGTTCACCCTTAACGTCATGTAATTTACTTCTCCTCTAATCTGCCCTACAACGCAATCGTCTAAAATCTTTCTAACCCCAAGATCTGTTTCGCTCTCTCTCTCTCTCTCCTCTCTCTCTCTCTCTCTCTCTCTCTCTCTCTCTCTCTCTCTCTCTCTCTCTCTCTCTCTCTCTCTCTCTCGATACTTAAACCCACAACAACTTTTTAAAGTTTTCTTCACCACCACAATATAACCCTAACTTTTTTCAGGGCTGTATAATGTTACATCGCATCATGTGCAAATTTACGCAATATTTACTCTTACTGGTAGAGGAGACATTTCTTAGTCAATAAAATCTGCCGTTTTTCCAATGAAAGATCCTATTGCGGAGACAGTTCCTTTCTTAGTCGATAAAATCTGCCGTTTTTCTTCTGTTCGCCACACGAAGGACCCTTTCTTTTACCGCCTTAAGTCAAGTAACCATTTGCATCATTCCAATCGATATGCTCGAGGACTACATAGCTTCAACCTCCTATTTCTCCATCCTCTTCAGTCACAGATGCACCTAACTTACAGTCAACAATCCTTGCCCTTTTCTCGACTTTGTTATCCATCAACCTAGCATCTTCCTACCCTCTTCCTCAAGCCTCGCCGTTCTAACTAGCGTGCTATAATTCTCCACGTCATTTCTGGAGCGTGTTCCAGAACCCCCTCCTCCGTTGGGCATCTTCCAGTGAAACATAAATGAGTGTTGGGCTGCGTCGGCTCCCTAAGGCTCTCCACGCCGGATATTGGCTACCTCCTTCGCTGTTGATGTGAGGGATGAATTAAATGGATTAGATTGGTAAGATTGGATAGGAAGATTGAATTATAGTCGAACATTAATAATCCAGAAGCCTGTCTGATATAATCCTAGTGTGTGTAAATCCCTAGACTGCTAGAACGTAGGCTTGGAGAAGGATACGCTAATGGAATTCTTGATAGATTGAACTTTTGGCTCTACGTCTCTTCGGGTATATACAAGGCGTGAGTGAGAGTCTTTAGAATCAAGGATGCAGGACAAGAGTGTGGCGTTAGTGCAAACGTGTTCCCAAAGACCGACTTTTCTTTTGCAGTTCTTCTGGCGCCAGGATCTGCTACCAATCGTGCTGGAAATATTAGATTCTTAAATCTAGATTCTAGATTACTTCAACCAGAATAGTTACAAGCATCAGTAGGAGTTAAAAAAAAGAAAAAAAAAGAAAAAAAACAGACATGGAACGTAATCCTTCAGTTTAAAAAAAACCGTCAATTTCCTTTCAGTCACAACTTGCAATGCATCATCGTACTAGCTGGTATGCAGGCCTGAAATCCACTGTAAACATTTAGTACGCGTTGATGCCGGACGCTACGAACGAATTGGTATGCTGGATCTGGAGGGCATTATGAAAGAGGTGGTATGCGTTCACACAACAAAAGAAGATGAGGATCTTGAAGATACAACATGACAGAATGTTTAAGTCTGAAAATCATCATGCAATATGATGTGAAATTCTGAAAGCCTTCACCCGGATGAGTTTGGAAGTCATCTTTTAAGCAATGTTTGCGAGCCCAAGGAAAAAAAAAATCGTATAGCCTGTGTGTGGGTTTAAGAATCATCGAAGTAGAAATGCAATGGTTTTGGAAGATACGTAAGAGGCCCATGTACAGGTCTCTCAGCCAATGGAGTTACTACACCTGGATGCCATTATATGGGCAGGAGCTGGACTGACCGACACCATGCTGGAAGGTGAGTGCTTCTGAAACTCATCATCGTCAGAAGAAGAGAGCGGGTTTGCCAGCTATCATGTAAGCAATTAAGCCATTACAGCAACCAAGACACTAGCGGCTGGGCGCTTCTGGAAGGTATAGCGGGCGTGAAAGTATGAAAGAAAACTGTACTATTAAGAGTCTGAGGGTCTGGAAGCCACGGTACCTGCTGGTGTGTGTGTGTGTGTGTGTGTGTGGGTGGGTGTGGGTGGGTGTATTTGCGCCCGCGCTCACGGAAGTCACCGTGTGACGTGTTGAATGGTTTGTAATTCAGTGTGATAGCTGGTGCAAGGGGCTGGATACCACTGCACCACGTACTGGATGGTTCAAAAAGCAATTGTTCCAGCTGAGCGTGGACAACACACAGCACCAGCTGGTGGTGCAAGGACCTGGAAATCCCTCCCACTACGTACTGGAGGGTTCTGTGAGGGTTATGCAAACACCACCTTTTTGTGCACTAGATGGCTCTAGGAGCCACTGTGCCAGGTGGTACAAGGGACCTGGAAACCGCCACACTTGCGTGTGTGTGTGTGTGTGTGTGGGTCGGGAAGCCAATGTCTTATTACACGGCGTGGGAGCAATAATACAAGGGCGGAGAGGCTGCCAATAAGGGGGATGATGGACTTAAGTTATGGGAGGCAGGTCGGGAGCCGCAACCAAGTTATTATCGAGGTGTGCCACTTCGATATTTGAGGGAAAGTCTTGTAAATAGGACGAAATTATTTGGCCTAATTCTGGTCGCGGAATAGGTCATGTAGTTGCTTAAACCCCTGAGCACGACGGTGGTCACGGAATGGGTCTTGTTGCTTAAACCCCTGAGAAAGACTATGGTCACGGAATGGGTCTTGTTGCTTATACCGTTGAGCGCGACGGTGGTCACGGAATGGGTCTTGTTGTTGCTTAAACCCCTGAGCACGAGGGTGGTCACGGAATGGGTCTTGTTGTTGCTTAAACCGTTGAGCAGGACGGTGGTCACGGAATAGGTCTTGTAGTTGCTTAAACCCCTGAGCACGACGGTGGTCACGGAATGGGTCTTGTTGTTGCTTAAACCCCTGAGCACGAGGGTGGTCACGGAATGGGTCTTGTTGTTGCTTAAACCCCTGAGCAGGACGGTGGTCACGGAATAGGTCTTGTAGTTGCTTAAACCCCTGAGCACGACGGTGGTCACGGAATGGGTCTTGTTGTTGCTTAAACCCCTGAGCACGAGGGTGGTCACGGAATGGGTCTTGTTGTTGCTTAAACCCCTGAGCACGACGGTGGTCACGGAATAGGTCTTGTAGTTGCTTAAACCCCTGAGCACGACGGTGGTCACGGAATGGGTCTTGTTGTTGCTTAAACCGTTGAGCGCGACGGTACAACCCTAAAGCGTGACGGTGCGACCCTTGAATATGATGGTACGATCCTTGGGTTACGACGGTAAGACCCTTCGTTATGATGGCCTGCCTCACAACCTGACCCTTATGTATCAGGTTCAATAATCAGCCAGGCCATTAAACCCAAGGGTTGAACCGTTGTGCTCAAGGGGGATGATACTCATTAGTGTTCCGCACATGCGTATATTTCTACGCGTATAGTCATAGGACGTAACCATATGTACATATCACAGACGCGTAAAGCAAACAAAAACGTACTCTGAAGTGTTAGGAAGGAAGCCCAGCGTACAAACCAACTTTCCCATACCACGCATACGCAGCACCCATCCCCTCTACACAGCTTGGTAATTATTGAGTTTCTTTCATCCTGTGTTCCTGGCAACATATTGTTCTCAGTCCCGCTAGCGGTGCTATGGTAAACAATAATTACCAATTATTAAACGATAATAGTGAAATATTCAAGTAAGATTATCTTTAATGTTGCATTTACTATCATCTTCCTACGCTACCATAAACACTAATATTCTTTTTTTTAAGATCCTTCTTCTCATTCTCATTCGTCAATCATTCATAAAAGACATTCGAAAGCAATCCTTCAAATATCATATACGTATATCACAAAACCATTCGACTATCATCACGTGAATATTTGTGTATCTTTGTCAGTGTGGCTGCACATAACTTTGTAGTAACTCTATATATCTACTTTTGAAGATTTGTTCTTCCTCCTTTAAGTTTCACATCAATGAAGAAAAAAAAAAATAAAACTTGCGTTCAGTTTCTAAGCTTTTCATTTCCAACCAAACACTGCAGCCAGGCGTATCAGCCTTTGCGCAGACCTGAAGGTTTTACGAGAAGGTATGAGAAGGTCTACACTTACAGACCGAGAAATTGTAGAAGCAAGACACGAAGGAATGATGGAGGTCACCGTCTCTCAGCAGTAGGAATCTGTATTCTTCTCACAGTGTGTTCTCAATTTTCCATAAACAAGGCTTAAGCAGACTAGAAAAAAAAAACTAAGAATTTATAAAGGAAATACATCTACTGCAAACAATATTCAACAGGTGACACACTTACACAACTAACATAAACACTGGGCATGTTCCTAGTAACGTCACGAAGAAACAAGAAGCAAGAAGCCTAGTGACACCCCCTAAGGACGATCGAGGTGATTTACAAACGTCATATACCGTACGTAAGTAAACCTATAACGAACCTCGACCTGAAAAAGCATTTCACAACTTACCGAACAATGAGGTAAATCAGATTATGAGTTGAGATCTTAAAAAAAGTATTCACACAGTAACCTCATGACAGAGTGACAGAACAGACTAAATCAGACATCCTGCACACATACATACAGACAGACAGACTGAATCAGACGCCTGCACAGATAGACAGACAGAGAGACAGACAAAATCAGACGTCCTGCACAGACAGACAGACAAAATCAGACGTCCTGCACAGACAGACAGACAAAATCAGACGTCCTGCATAGACAGACAGACAGACAGACAGAATCAGACGTCCTGCACAGACAGACAGACAGACACAGACAAAATCAGATGTCCTGCACAGACACAAAACAAAATCAGACGTCCTGCACAGACAGACAGACAGACAAAATCAGACGTCCTGCACAGACAGACAGAGACAGACAAAATCAGACGTCCTGCACAGACAGACAGAGACAGACAAAATCAGACGTCCTGCACAATTGATGGTGGGAGCAAATATAATAACACATATCCACGTTCTTTGCTCTACAACTCATTATGGCTAAGACTTCTCTTATCAGGTCGTAAAGATTACAAACGGGGAATTTTCCCACTGTTCGAAAAATCATAATTTTCTTGTGATCTTTCAACCCCTTGAGCGCGACTTTGCGACCCTATGAGCACGAGGTTACGACACCTGGGAACGATGATGACCTTGAACATTAACCTGACTTAATGGTCAGGTCAAAGGTCGCTCTATCGTACCCCTTGGCTCGCACAGCTTTGCTCCAGAGGTGGACACAATCACGAATCAGAGAGGAGAATAACGCTTGAATGATACTGCCTTTCTCTAATGTCGTAGTTACCCAGTTAAAGAAAATGGGAAGTTACAATAACTGAGTTAAAGAAAATGGAAAGTTACAGAAAACTCTCCCATATTCATATACGTTTTCATTCTGTATCTCAGTAATCCATAATGTTGAAAACTAAGAGAAAATCCAGTAATTCAAACCCATTCTGATATAAGGGCTTAGTAACATTTTCTTAATAAACGTTTGTATGCTAGGAAACTCTCTACACTCTAACTCCTAATTAGATCTCTAAAGAATCTTTAGTTATCCTTAGAAAAATTACTGAGCGCTTTTGAATGGATGTGGTAAATCATATATGATAATGAAACATATTCAGTTTTCATCTCTAAGATGAATACGTTGAGTTACACCTGTAATGCACATATTAGATTGGACGAATACTTGGCATGTCATGACTTTGAGAACGTTCCCGAACACCCGGTATCAAACTTCACTTCAAACACTGTACCAAATACCTTAAATATCATTCACGTAACTACATCTTATGAATCACCACACCCGTCACAACCACAACTAGTCATGTCCTCGGGGAACGAGAGAGAGAGAGAGAGAGAGAGAGAGAGAGAGAGAGAGAGAGAGAGAGAGAGAGAGAGAGAGAGAGAGACTTCCAGGGGATCCGATGGGTTCCAGCTTCAGCCTGGAATGTAACAACTGAACAACCCACTGTGTTAACACTCTCCTCTCCCTCAGTGCAAGAACACTCTGTGTGTGTGTGTGTGTGTGTGTGTGTGTGTGTGGAGGACTACCCCCCTACAAGCCGTGGTGGTTGGAGGCTCGCGAGCAGTTCCCCTCCCAACTCCACGACGTAATATCCTTCAGTAGACGTTGCCCTCTTTTACGTCAGGGTAAGATAATGCGGCGCAGCTATAAGTTATTGCTAAACTAATAAAACGCCTGTGCGACGTGTAGCCGTAACTCAGGCGTCCAATAAAACACCTCAGCTCACCATAATTTAAAGTTTTCATATCTGGGGCGGCAGCATCATTCCCATCACATACACCATTCCAAAACCTAATATTAGTACCGGAGGGGAGACATATTTTCCGACCCAACAGTTTAAGGAAGAGATTGGATGCCCTCCAGCTCGGCCTGGGTAATAAGGAAAGCCCGGGGCTTCCCATCTTCTCTGTCTAATAAAATGGCGAAATACTTAAATGCAGATCCATAAAACTACATCACAAACAAATGATGAATGGGTACTTTCCAAGACAAGAAATATATATATATATATATATATATATATATATATATATATATATATATATATATATATAGAGAGAGAGAGAGAGAGAGAGAGAGAGAGAGAGAGAGAGAGAGAGAGACATACATACATAGATAGATAGGTAGATAGATAGATAAGACAGATACATAGACAGATAGATAGATAGATAGATAGACAGACAGACAGACAGACAGACAGATAGATAGATAAATAGATAGAGAGAAAGGACAAACGCCGTACAGTAGAGCAGCTGTGGAAATAACGAGGCCCGGGGTCTTGACCACAGTGCGCATGGTGTTGCCGTCACGACCTCCGTGATAAATTGGCTGCTTACGAGCTGTAATTGTCGTGTCGTACTCTAACTGCCTGGTCACTCCGTCTGCTGAGGCCACACCACTGAACGACTTAATTGAAAAAGAAGGAAAAAGATATATATATATATATATATATATATATATATATATATATATATATATATATATATATATATATATATACATATATATATATATATACATATGTATAATTTTCCAAAAGAAGGAACAGAGAAGAGGGCCAGTTGAGGATATTCCCTCAGAGGCCCAGTCCTCTGTTCTTAACGCTATCTTGCTAACGCGGAAAATGGCGAACAGTTTGAAAAAAAAAGAATATATATATATATATATATATATATATATATATATATATATATATATATATATATATATACATATGGGAATAAATAAAGGCAGACAGTATGAATTATGTATATGTGTATATATGTATATGTCTGTGTGTGTATATACATATGTGTACATTGAGATGTATAGGTATGGATATTTGCGTGTGTGGACGTGCATGTATATACATGGGTATGGGGGTGGGTTGGGCCATTTCTTTCGTCTGTTTCCTTGCGCTACCTCGCAAACGCGGGAGACAGCGACAAAGCAAAATAAATAAATATATATATATACATATATACATATATATATATATATATATATATATATATATATATATATCGATGCACACGTAATACAAGAAAAAAATATAATAATAACGCCTTTCCATCTCGTTTTACGCCGTTACTAAAAACTCGAAAATCAGACAAGTGTATTACCGTAACGGATCAGAGGCGGGCAAGAAGACAACAATCACAATAAGGACGCTGCTAGCCTTCTGCTTCCTCGTGGGTCTCAAGTCCTGACTCTCGGCCAGATCCTCCTGGGTTGGGCCCCAGGAAGACCCCGGCAGTGTAACCCGAAGGTGTATTAAGAGTAAAGAGGAGAGCATCGAGAGGAGAGGAGCACGGGAGGGAAGACTGGGCTAAGTTGCTTATTTTTTTTTCCTTTCTTTTTTTTACCCCCCTCAGCACCGTCCCTCTGGAAAATGACTTCTCCATTAGCTAAAGTCCTCTACCTTCTTGCACGCAAATTCTCTGGAGAGATCCAGCCATCTCTCTCAGTTTGGAAGTATCTGCCGCCACTGGAAGCATGAGGGAAGTGGGAGGATTATACGTGTATATATATATATATATATATATATATATATATATATATATATATATATATATATATATATATATATACATTATACTTTGTCGCTGTCTCCCGCGTTAGCGAGGTAGCGCAAGGAAACAGACGAAAGAATGGCCCAACCCACCCACATACACATGTATATACATACGCATCCACACACGCAAATATGCATACCTATACATCTTAACGTATATATATATATATATATATATATATATATATATATATATATATATACACACAGACATAAACATATATACACATGTACATAATTCATACAGTCTGCCTTTATTCATTCCCATCGCCACCCCGCCACAAATGAAATGACAACCCCCTCCCCCCGCATGTGCGCGAGGTAGCGCTAGGAAAAGACAACAAAGGCCACATTCATTCACACTCAGTCTCTAGCTGTCATGTGTGATGCACCGGAACCACAGCTCCCTTTCCACATCCAGGCCCCACAAAACTAACCATGGTTTATCTCAGACGCTTCACATGCCCTGGGTCAATTCATTGACAGCAAGTCGATATATATATATATATATATATATATATATATATATATATATATATATATATATAGATAGATAGATAGATAGATAGATATGGATAAATACATGCAAACTGGTTTATGCTCATGTAAATCAGTATCTGAGAGAGAGAGAGAGAGAGAGAGAGAGAGAGAGAGAGAGAGAGAGAGAGAGAGAGAGAGAGAGAGAGAGAGAGAGAGAGAGAACTACAGACATGGAGTGGCACTGAGAGACTTAAGAGACGTTTGGCTTAACAAACTGTTGGAGTGTTCGAAGAACATCTACGGAGAAAGTCATCTTCTTCCGGAATTCCATTTCACATTTCACCCTTCAGAGCAAGCCAGGTCCTCTTACACTTTGTCGTCATACGTAGTGCCCATGAATTGGTCTCTCTATATGTATCCTCTCTCTCTCTCTCTCTCTCTCTCTCTCTCTCTCTCTCTCTCTCTCTCTCTCTCTCTCTCTCTCACTGTCCACGTCACACACGGCGCCCTCTAGTGTGTCAGGTGTCATGAACGAGCAACTTCCCCATCTGACACCTCCTTCTCATGATACTTGCTCATGCCCTATACCCAGGTCAGCTGGGCCTTCTACCCATGCCCGGCGCGCCCTCCAACCCAGGTCCATCACGCCCTCTATCCAGGTCCACCGTGCCCTCTACCTAGATCCGCCACGCCCTCTACCTTGGCCCGCAGCGCCCTCTGTGCCACGCTCTTATCAATACAATGCACACCTAACCTCTCAGAACAACTCTGCTGCTGGTAATTGTCCTCTCTTTACATCCCTAAGGGCAACTCTTTGGAGGCTCCTCAGCACTTCCTCCACTCTAAATTTGGAGACTCCTCGGTCCTTCCCTACTCGTCGCACCCTCCTTAACACCTCCTCCAACTTACAATAAAGACCCTTTGCCTTTATTAGGCACCGAGTGTTGGTGAATATGAATATCTCTCACCTCAAACTACTGTTCCGCGTCCTATCGTTTCTTATTGTCTTACAGATAATGGTGCTAATAGAGACGGTCGCCACACATACACACACACACACACACCCACACACACACACACACACACACACAGAGTTCCTCCCTCCTCCACCTTCACAGTATGGGTCTTCCCTTCACGCGCCCCGCGACACACCAAGACGAAGGTAATTATCAACCACGACGCCCCTCTATGTTCTCTGGAGAGAGAGAGAGAGAGAGAGAGAGAGAGAGAGAGAGAGAGAGAGAGAGAGAGAGAGAGAGAGAGAGAGAGAGACCACAGTCTTGTGTGTTCGTCTTCTCCTCTAACTGCTGGGGGCTACAGGGAGGGAAGCTGTCACAATACTCTGATTTATTCTAATTTTTTTGTTTCCACCTCTCTCTCTCTCTCTCTCTCTCTCTCTCTCTCTCTCTCTCTCTCTCTCTCTCTCTCTCTTTTTCTCCCTACGAGCTGGTCCTGCCTCATGGCAAGATCTCGTCGTAGGGCACTCGTAATTATTCTCACCCCCCCCCCCCCCCCCCATTCCTTGTTCCATTGTTCTCTCTCCACATGGAATCACAACCACCGTTCGGATGGGTGTTCTCTCTCGAATACCTAATCTTGCCACTAGAATATTCCACTAGATAATCACTCACGATATTCAGTCCTCTTAGGGTTTAGCAGGTCCACGGTCACACCACTGGCTGGCTGGATATTCTTCCTTGTTCACATCCTTTCCCTCTTGTGCCGACAGCTAGGGTTCTTGGGGGTTGTTTGGGCCCGCCCCCCCGGTTTTCTACCAGAGCCCCACGGCTCGACTTCCCCCGCGTCACGCCCTAACTACCGGCCTTGTATTATATTTACATATCTTAACTAGTTCCAGGGTGGCGTCTCATGATCCACATCTATCCCCAGCAGACACCCCCATCTATCTATCGACAGCATATTAGCATGAGAATCACTGAAGTTTTCGTCCACAGTCATCTAATTGTAAATATTCACCGGGGACCATTATAAACTGTCTTTCCTCGAGAATTGTATCCCCTATCAATACCATATTTCCACTTGAAAATTCTTACTATAAACGAGACAAATTTACCTTATAATCCTAATATGAAAAGAGACAAATATTCTTAATAATCCTAGTATAAAATAGAGACAAATTTACGTACAAATCCTAATATAAAAACGAATTACCTAACGATTCTAGTATAAAAAGAGACAAATTTAAGTAAAATTCCTACTATAAAAAAAGACAAATTACTTGATAATCCTAGAATAAAAAGAAGACAAATTTACGTAAAAATCCTAGTATTATAAGAGACAAATTACCCAATAAAGCTACAGTTTTTCTATTATAAAACTTCTATTTCTATGCCCTCCTGCCACATGTCAATCAGTTTCTTACCTCTGTTTCTTACTGTCCTGAGTGAGCGCCACTCTCCGCACTGACAACCACAGAGACTACACATACTGTCACCCTAGACCTTCATAAATGCCAACACATCAAACAACGTTATGTACGGCTTCGCCAGACTGTCTCACCCTCAACGTCCACTCGCTCTCGTCTTCACAAACCAAATATATTCTCAGTCATAAGGTCCTCCTGCAATAAGTCTTTCCCTTACAGATTTCTCACACGCAAAGTCTTCCCTTTCTTTGTCTCTCAGAAACAATACGAACACTCACAGGCTTTCTAGCCAAGCCTCTTTCCTCTCGTCCAGAAAATGTACTCTTCAGCAGTCTGGGAAAACGCAAGAGTCCTCTCTCTCTCTCTCTCTCTCTCTCTCTCTCTCTCTCTCTCTCTCTCTCTCTCTCTCTCTCTCTCTCTCCCTCCCTCTTCTCCGGCTTTACTGACAGATCTATCGCCTCCCCTTTCATCTGCTGTCTACCTGTCCATTCTCCTCGTCCCAACCACAACATCAGACCTCACAGAAGCCGAGTCTCCCAGCACCAAACTCTCCACTCTGACAGCTCGAGCCGCGACAAACTTATTGCATCAAATTGAGTAAACACAGAACAATAGAAGAAGGATAAAAGTTTATAATAGGCTTTCCCCGAACGGATCTCATAAGTTAAATGGATTGCGCGTCTCTGCTGCCACTAAGTTGGGCGGGTTTCCAGCGTGAGTCTCTGGGCGGAGCGCTGGAACCTGAAATGGGGAATGGGGGTTTCCAGAATGTCTGGCTGGAGAGCTGAAACTTTAAATAAGGGATGGGGATTGTAAGTCGGTGAGCGGAACTATCAAAACCTGAAAAATGGAAGTGGTGGTTTCGGATGTGTATATCTGGAAGGCTGGAAACTGGGATGTGAAGTAAGACTTTCCGAAGTGTCCATTAGGGTGAGTGACAGACCCTGGTGTATGGACTAGGGTCTCCAGGGTGTCTAAGGGAGATATTATAACTTAAACGGTGTCGAAGGGAGCTACCAGGGCGTGGCGAGGGAGAACTGTTGCCTGAAACGTGGGTATCAAATCTCCAGGGGTGACTGGATGGCAAGTTTGACGTTAAATACAGAATACATGTGACCTGAGGCAATATTCGGTACAGGGACGGAGTATGAAATGTCCGTCGGGCTGGTCGGCCGCAGTCAGTGATGTAATTTAACTTGTGATGTTAAGTTACAAAATGTTAGATAGAATAGAAAAAAAAATCGGTGGGTTTACAGTGAAATTCTGCGAACAAAGTGCCAGGATGTAAAAACTTGAATGAAAAAGCTTCTCTTTCGCTAAGAGAAAATAGAACGAGAACCCACTAAATGCAAAGTAATGCAATCTGCCACTTAGCCATGCAAGTGATAGGAAAAGGCTCGCATCATTTTATGAAATGCTTCCACGCTGCAAAGCTAGCTGGGAAACTAGGAAATATGTCCCCTTTCTTTTCATCAACGTGTAAAATGCGTAATAAATACAAAGTGAATTATTCTGAAAAATACAATAATGAGATTCGATTACACTTAAATACGAGAGTAAATAAAATAAAGATGAACGTTCCATTTAGAACCAAACTTTACGGAACATGTTAATGATGATTTCTTGTTACTTCAGTCTCGTGAGTGTGGAGGTCCAACGGGTCACGAACTGGGCAGTCTTCGGTTGTCTGAGGCCAATAGATAAAAATGTGACTAACGCCAGTATATAAACAACGGAAAGCTGACTGCTGCAATGATATAACTTTCTGATCATTATGTCTGTGTACTGATATAAGTTTCTGACCATCATATCTTCTGTGTACTGATGTAAGTTTCTGACCAATACATCTTCTGTGTACCGATATATTTTTCAGACCATACTTTCTGTACTAATATAAATTGCTAATCATACTTTCTGTGTACTGATATAACTGACCATTCCTTCTGTATATTAATATAAGTTTCTGACCATTCTTTCTGTGTAGTGATGTAACTCTCTAACCATCATCTCCTCTGTGACCTAATATAAGTTTCTGACCATTCTCCTTGTATATAAACACTGATCTTAACCTCGTTTGAATGATTTTACAGACACCGACCAGGGGTATTCCCAGGAACTTCTCCTACGATGGTCAGTAGGGGAGGGTATGGTAGTTTTGAAAGCGGAAGCATTCAGTATCTTTCAGGCATACTTACAAGCCATTTCCTACAGTTTAGAGTCTTGGTTAACATAAAATAGGCTACTTAAAATAACAGTTAACTACCTAATGTCAGAAGGTTTCTGGATGGAAAACCTTCAGCTGTGAAATCTAAGTTGGTGACGCTACTAAGAGGAGTTGGTGATGATGTAGCGCCACTGGCACGTTCTTAGGGAAAACCCCTGTTGACATCTGGGTGTGGAACGGGAGCTGTGGTTTTGGTGCATTATGCATGACAGCTAGAGACTGAGTGTGAACGAATGTGGCCTTTTTTATTGTCTGTTCCTGGTGCTGCCTCGCTTGAGGAAGGGAGGGAGGGAGGGGGGGCTATTTCGTGTGTGGCGAAGTGGCGACGAGAATGGATGAAGGCCGCAACTATGGATATGTACATGTGTATATATGTATATGTCTGTGTATGCATATGTATGTATACGTTGAAATTTATAGGTATGGATATGTGCGTGTGTGGGCGTTTATGTATATACATGTGTATGTGAGTGGGTTGGGCCATTCCCCGTCTGTTTCTTTGCGCTACCTCGCTAACGCGAGAGACGGCGATTAGGTATCATAAATAATAAATATACATTTTATGTATATATATATATATACCTCTGTAATTTGAGCACTCACTCTTATCCCCTTTGCCTTTGTACAATGGCACTATGCACGCATTCCGCCAATCCTCAGGCACCTCACCATGAGTCATACATACATTAAATAACCTTACCAACCAGTCAACAATACAGTCACCCCCTTTTTTAATAAATTCCACTGCAATACCATCCAAACCTGCTGCCTTGCCGGCTTTCATCTTCCGCAAAGCTTTTACTACCTCTTCTCTGTTTACCAAATCATTTTCCCTAACCCTCTCACTTTGCACACCACCTCGACCCAAACACCCTATATCTGCCACTCTGTCATCAGACACATTCAACAAACCTTCAAAATACTCATTCCATCTCCTTCTCACATCACCACTACTTGTTATCACCTCCCCATTTACGCTCTTCACTGAAGTTCCCATTTGCTCCCTTGTCTTACGCACCCTATTTACCTCCTTCCAGAACATCTTTTTATTCTCCCTAAAATTTACTGATAGTCTCTCACCCCAACTCTCATTTGCCCTTTTTTTCACCTCTTGCACCTTTCTCTTGACCTCCTGTCTCTTTCTTTTATACTTCTCCCACTCAATTGCATTTTTTCCCTGCAAAAATCGTCCAAATGCCTCTCTCTTCTCTTTCACTAATACTCTTACTTCTTCATCCCACCACTCACTACCCTTTCTAAACAGCCCACCTCCCACTCTCCTCATGCCACAAGCATCTTTTGCGCAATCCATCACTGATTCCCTAAGTTTGTTGAGTATTCCTGGTAAATTATATGGGAGGGTATTGATTGAGAGGGTGAAGGCAGGTACAGAGCATCAGATTGGGGAAGAGCAGTGTGGTTTCAGAAGTGGTAGAGGATGTGTGGATCAGGTGTTTGCTTTGAAGAATGTATGTGAGAAATACTTAGAAAAGCAAATGGATTTGTATGTAGCATTTATGGATCTGGAGAAGGCATATGATAGAGTTGCTCTGTGGAAGGTATTAAGAATATATGGTGTGGGAGGCAAGTTGTTAGAAGCAGTGAAAAGTTTTTATCGAGGATGTAAGGCATGTGTACGTGTAGGAAGAGAGGAAAGTGATTGGTTCTCAATGAATGTAGGTTTGCGGCAGGGGTGCGTGATGTCTCCATGGTTGTTTAATTTGTTTATGGATGGGGTTGTTAGGGAGGTAAATGCAAGAGTCTTGGAAAGAGGGGCAAGTATGAAGTCTGTTGGGGATGAGAGAGCTTGGGAAGTGAGTCAGTTGTTGTTCGCTGACGATACAGCGCTGGTGGCTGATTCATGTGAGAAACTGCAGAAGCTGGTGACGGAGTTTGGTAAAGTGTGTGGAAGAAGAAAGTTAAGAGTAAATGTGAATAAGAGCAAGGTTATTAGGTACAGTAGGGTTGAGGGTCAAGTCAATTGAGAGGTGAGTTTGAATGGAGAAAAACTGGAGGAAGTGAAGTGTTTTAGATATCTGGGAGTGGATCTGGCAGCAGATGGAACCATGGAAGCGGAAGTGGATCATAGGGTGGGGGAGGGGGCGAAAATTTTGGGAGCCTTGAAAAATGTGTGGAAGTCGAGAACATTATCTCGGAAAGCAAAAATGGGTATGTTTGAAGGAATAGTGGTTCCAACAATGTTGTATGGTTGCGAGGCGTGGGCTATGGATAGAGTTGTGCGCAGGAGGATGGATGTGCTGGAAATGAGATGTTTGAGGACAATGTGTGGTGTGAGGTGGTTTGATCGAGTAAGTAACGTAAGGGTAAGAGAGATGTGTGGAAATAAAAGGAGCGTGGTTGAGAGAGCAGAAGAGGGTGTTTTGAAATGGTTTGGGCACATGGAGAGAATGAGTGAGGAAAGATTGACCAAGAGGATATATGTGTCGGAGGTGGAGGGAACGAGGAGAAGAGGGAGACCAAATTGGAGGTGGAAAGATGGAGTGAAAAGGATTTTGTGTGATCGGGGCCTGAACATGCAGGAGGGTGAAAGGAGGGCAAGGAATAGAGTGAATTGGAGCGATGTGGTATACAGGGGTTGACGTGCTGTCAGTGGATTGAATCAAGGCATGTGAAGCGTCCGGGGTAAACCATGGAAAGCTGTGTAGGTATGTATATTTGCGTGTGTGGACGTGTGTATGTACATGTGTATGGGGGGGGTTGGGCCATTTCTTTCGTCTGTTTCCTTGCGCTACCTCGCAACCGCGGGAGACAGCGACGAGGTAAAAAAAAAAAAAAAAAAAAAAAAAAAAAAAAAAATATATATATATATATATATATATATATATATATATATATATATATATATATATATATATATATATATATATATATATACACACACACAAAACTAAAGGCGAAGTAGTGTAAGAGGGTAGGTGTCCTGGCTTGGTGATTAACGATGAGGGAGGGAAGCAGGTGATTGCCAGTGTGCCGGATAACAAGGTCGATGGGCGCGTCATCTATGGTTTAGGAAATGTGTCAGTGATGGGTGAATAAACACACACACACACACACACACACACACGCACACAGACCATGAGTCAGCATGGGTTTGCTCGCATAGGTTCATATTCTGGACTCGGCGGTCGGGGCTGGTCGATAAATGGGTACTTACTTCAAGATAGGTTCTGTGTGTGTGTGTGTGTGTGTGTGTGTGTGTGTGTGTGTGTGTGTGTGTGTATAACGAAAGAAAACATGGCATATATGCACAAGGTTAAGAGAAGGGGCAACACGAATATAAACCTTTCTCCCCTTAACACACGAAAACAGTAAATACATACACGAGATGGGGGCCCTACGAGTGTAAAACTCCTTCTTCGAACTTTAAAATTAGTAATAACGTATAGATGTGTAAATACACTCACACACACACACACACACACACACACACACACACACACACACACACACACACACACGCGCGCATGCGCATTTGCCATCAGCTGATGTTTGCGCCTTGATGCAGAATACTATCAACTAAAACAAGAAAATGTACAGTGCAAAATAAGCCAAATGGACTGGTTACATTCCTCTTAGTTCAAACTCTGGTAGAGATAGTTCATGCATGTCCGCCTCCTGCTTGTACATTGCCGATCACCTGTACATGGAATGGAATGGCTCATGTATACGTGTACAGGTAATGGTTTTCATCCACATGTACATTTGATAGTTCCCGTCCACTTGTACATGTAATATTCCACGTCTACCTGTGTATGTAATGGTTCACATCCACCTGTATATGTGATGGTCCCCGTCCACCTATACATGTAATGGTCCACATCCACATGTACATGTATTGGTCCACGTCCACCTGTACATGTAATGGTGCACTATACCTGTACATGTAATGATACACATCCATCTGTACATGTAACGGTCCACATCCATCTGTACATGTAATGGTCCACGTCCACCTGTACGTGTAATGGCCCACGTCCACTTGTACATGTAAAGGTCCACGTCCACCTGTACATGTAATGGTGCACTACACCTGTACATGTAATGATACACATCCACCTGTACATGTAACGGTCCACATCTATCTGTACATGTAATGGTCCACGTCCACCTGTACGTGTAATGGTCCACGTCCACTTGTACATGTAAAGGTCCACGTCCACCTGTACATGTAATGGTGCACTACACCTGTACATGTAATGATACACATCCACCTGTACATGTAACGGTCCACATCCATCTGTACATGTAATGGTCCACGTCCACCTGTACATGTAATATACTGAATCTAACACAAGATTTGCTCTCTGGCTGCCCTGGGAGTACACTGAAGATGACTAATTACATTATTTAAACTCTCCAGTAATTCATATAAGGTTGTAAAAATTACAGCCCTTTGAGGGCGATCTTAAAACTTTTGGAGGCCATCACACTTTTTACTGGCGGGATTTCACTGCTAAAATCCAGCCATCAGCTTCTTGGGTCTGACCCTCCGTCTTTACGCTCTCGCTAGCAGTCAAGATATTCTGAATGTCCCTTTCGTGAAATGGGATATTTTCCCGCCGTTCTGATTGTGCTACGTGAGCGCACTCGACCTGGGGGGAAAAAGTAAACATGGCCTGGCAAGTTTGCTGTCTCTTGTTCTACCTCTAATAACCCCGTTCATTTTTCCTAAAAAAATGATAATGGTAATGAACTGTGAGAGAACATTAGCTTCCTATCACTCTCATTTCCTGTGAGAGATGAGAGCAAGTGTTCTGTGAGGATTACGGAGGAGCGGGTGAGGTCAGCTGGTGAGCACTCCCGGCTGTCATGCAGGGCAGCCACACACACACACATGATGTGTCCCTCATCCATTTCATCAAATTCCACGTCAACTACACCGAAACGTCCCGTAATCTTACACATGAATTTCTTCCTTAGAGAAACTTCCACTACAGTGCTTAAGTATAAGTAGCCAGCAATATAACAGCGTTAAAATGACAGCGTTTACACAAACATCTCTGATATACTACCAGAAATAAAAGAAATAGTTTCTAATTTGCTTTGTATAACATTTCTTTAGTTTCATTTTCCTTTTGTAATGACCTTGTATGAAGCTTACCGCTGGCCTTAAGGAATACAACATATGAGAATCTGTTGTGGAATTTCTATTAACAACATTACGAAGCACAACTACCCTGGGTCATTATAGCCATCCTCTACAAGTATGAACCATCAGACGAAATATTTGGAACACCTTCTCCAGGTGTTCAAGATAACCCGGACACCACCATACACAATCTAACTAATAACACACTTACTTTCATTTGTAAGTGAATGTGCTAAATACCACTGCGTAATGGCTGTGACGTTAGGAAAGCCAAAGCGACAAAAATACCTCAAATATCGAGCAGAAAATGTCAGACAGACAATCAGATAGACAGACAGACAGACAGACAATCAGATAGACAGACAGACAGACAGACAGACAGACAGACAGACAGACAGACAGGCCATGAGTCATCGCGAGCCCGCCCGGGGTCGGGACATTCCTGGGTGAGGCAGTCAGCCCATAACCAATCCCAGCTGCTCATCCCGTCCTCGGGACTGGTCGATAAGTAGGTACCTAGCATACGCTAGTGACTGTGTGTGTGTGTGTGTGTGTGTGTGTGCATAAACATATACGATAGAAGACATGATACGTGAATACAGGACTAGGAGACGGGGGCTATATCAGTTTTAAAACTCTCTCCCCGTGACACACTAACAGTAACGCCATAGAGTAATCACTCACACACACACACACACACACACACACACACACACACACACACATACAGACACACACACAGAGTAAGAGTCAGTGTTTTACATTTACATACAAGCAAAAACAAGTCTATGTGTTTCCTGCAAGATACGACGCCCATGGGAAAGGATTACAGTCCCTACGAACTCTACGGTCGACACCTGCCATATTTCATTATATATAAATGTGTGTGTCACATTCTACATATCGTGTGACAGAGTTACGTTACAGCAGGTAACGGTGATATCTCGTTCCGCTATCACTGTACATATGTAGATGATTAATGCATGCAAGCTTGAAGTGAGGTGTATATACGTACACAGAAGTAAATCAAAACTCTATAAGAGTGAATTAACGGTCAGGTGTTGCATTATCTGTGTGGCTCCCTACTTTTACCACACGACTCTGTGAGTTTCTGATATCTTCCACGATCACAAAAAGCCTCGAAAGGATCCAGAAATGTTTCTTTTTTTCCCCCTTTGACTTCTTTTGTCTTATGTACAGGGGTCGCAAAAATCTAAGAAGGAACCGTTGTTTTTTGTTTTTGTTTTTGTTTTTTTTTAGCGATTTTTCCTGATCTAATGGACTGGGAAAAAAAAGGAACAAACATTATTTTTCAGAGAGAGAGAGAGAGAGAGAGAGAGAGAGAGAGAGAGAGAGTCCAGAGGCCAGCAAGTCTGGTGGTCCATTACCGAAAAAGTTTTCAGCTGGAGTCAATGTTCTTTTACATTTTCACACATCATTCTTTTAGTTAGAAGAAAAAAGGAGAATGATACATAAGAGTATTACTTCTTACCCAGCAAGGTTGGCAAGACTGCAACTAGATATAACTAACTCTATGTATATGTATATATATATATATATATATATATATATATATATATATATATATATATATATAGATAGATAGATAGATATAGATAGATAGATAGATAGATAGATAGATAGATAGATAGATAGACATAGAAAAAAGACATGAAAAAAAGACATAAATACATAGAAAGAATGACAGACAAATAGATAGATAGATAGACATCGATATAGACATACGTGTGTGTGTGTGTGTGTGTGTGTGTGTGTGTGTGTGTGTGTGTGTGTGTGTGTGTGTGTGTGTGTGTGTGTGCGTGTGTGTGTGTGTGTGTGAGCTAACAGTAACACAGAAAAACCTCACAATATTCATGCAGGGGCACCAGTGTCTCCCGCACAACGTGACATCATGGTAAGGCACGATGCGTCATCTTTACACCATGATCCTGTGCCCGCCATGTGGACCGTCTCTGGTAAATCACTTACTCCACACCTCACACCAGTCTATGACTCTCTCTGAGTACCTATTCTCGTCTACATCATCGGTGTGGGAGGAAGTAGATGACTATCTACTTCTTTTCCTACACTTGGGTCTTCTAATTGTCAGTGTTCTCTCCCACCCCCAGCAGAACGCATTGCTACGTAAAGTTAGCGGAAGTTTGGCATAGTGGAGTGCCTAATTATCCACTGGTACATTTTTAGTCAAGTTCAGACTCTAATTTTTAGCTAAGTTTAAAGTCTAAACTTTGCTTAATGGAGTGTCTAATTCTGTCTTGTTGACAGACTATTTTTTCTTTTTCCTATTTTTTTTTTTTTCTTTTTTTGAGCGCATCACTTTTTTTTTCCCCCCAGTGGTGAGGAACTTATGAGAAGAACACATTTATCACGGGAAATATTTTTCTGTGATGATTATTCATGCTTTTATGATCTTATATCCTAACTAATACTTGAAGATGTAAAGTCTGAAAGAATTCTATGACTGATCAAAAGGAAAAGTTCACTGTTCGTTTGTTATTCTGATATCGATTCAATAACGATAACTCTAATAAACTATTTAATTGTGAATTTAACTTTTTGTTTACACCTGAGCCACATTCATTGTACTTCCATTTGACGTATGATGGGAACCTGCCTTCACGACCTTTAATTGTCAGTACCCAGCCACATCAGTACTTGTAATACTGATATAACAAGTTATTTATCCAAATAATAACCTACATCCGTTATAGAAGTTTCTCAAGGTATTTGATACAACAAACGTACCTGTAATATAAAAGGCATTTCGTATGTTTAATGTCCCTGGAACACAGATATTACTTGGTACTCGGTATCATAAATGTACATGTAAAGCTGGTATTATAAGATATTTAATGTCATAAACGTCACCGAAATATAGACATTACATGGTATTCAATACGAAAGGCAGAGTCCACTTCCTCCTTTAGTGTATTCACCAGCAATGAAGTCAGGGTATTAACTTCTCTGGCTCTTAGGGTCTGCACCTCGTATTCCGGGAGCCATTAGGATGAACAGATATGATCCTATAGTTGAACATGAAAATCAAACGGTACCGAGGTGTTCATGCAGAAAATAGAGAGATGTTTATATATTTCTGTAACAGTCTTTTTTATCATGAGACAGTAGAATGCCCCTTCTTAATAACTTCTTCATTAATTTCTTCCTTACTGTTAGATCACAGAGTTTCACTATACTGTACTATAAAAATGACCATTCAGATCCCCGGCTGATCACGGTCATTCGATATGTAAGAAGGCTTAAGACTCTCTATGTGCAACACAAATATACACGCAAAACTCAGGAGAGACAAAAATAATTGAGCTACGACAGGTAACTTCCACTGATATTCGGCTGTCTCTCTGGCTATCGAACCCAAAAAAATTGGCTAGATGCTTACGCTAAGACATCAAAGCAAAATATACCGAACCTATCGAAAGCTTATTATTACTATTACTATTATCATTATTATCATCATATTATTATTATTATATTATTATCATTATCATACTATTATTATTACTGATTATTACTATTATCATTACTCCCTCCTCTCTCTATTTCCTGCAGCAGTGTTCTTTCACAAATCAGCAGTGTATACCAAGATGTGCCTCTCGCCATCGCTCTGTCACACCCCGGCAGCTGTGAGTGGTGATTTGAGGGTTTTTATTATATATGTAGCCAAGCCAGCGGGTGGTCAGCCGGGAGAGGCGAACGGGTGGTCAGCCAGGAGAGGCTTGTATCATCTCACGCACTAGCCCTACCAATTCGGTCAAATCTCACTGTGTGTGTACTCGCAGGTACGCACATACCCACTTTTTATATGTTGAGCGCTACGCGCTTACCTTGCCTCATTGTGAGATTTAGTCTTAGACGCTGTCGTGCTTAGTCTGTATATACGAATCTATCTATCTATCTATCTATCTATCTTTATCTATTTCTCTTCAACGCACCACAACCCGCCTTCAATTCACTCTCATGCTTGCTCTTTCCAACTCTCTCTCTCTCTCTCTCTCTCTCTCTCTCTCTCTCTCTCTCTCTCTCTCTCTCTCTCTCTCTCTCTCTCTCTCTCCCTCTTTCACCCCTTAACTTCCTCCCACCCCTTTCCCCTTCCACCCCCTCTGCCCAAACACCCCCCACCCCACCCCACACCCTCCCTCCCTCCTTCTCCCCCCTCCCCCCACTCCTCACCACCCCGTCTCCCCCCTGTTAATTAATTTTGAGGAGGTACACTAGTTAATTAACGATTTCTACGCAGCACTTGCCCTTCCACTCGACCAAGTATAAAATTAGTAATAAAGCTTAATTAAAAACAAACAAAATAGTCTGTCCGTGACGTGAGAGCCTCCTAATGACTGAAGGACCTAGAGTTCCAGTGTGTGTGTGTGTGTGTGTGTGTGTGTGTGTGTGTGTGTGTGTGTGTGTGTGTGTGTGTGTGATTAATATTCATGATATTACTATTCCTGTAATGACCTATTTGTACAATAGGGGAGGTGGGGTGGGTGGAAGGGAATTCTACGCTCGTGATAGCCCCACACCCCCCACTTCCACCGCCACATCTCCTGTGTGTTCGTGAATGTTTGTGCCGTGGTAGTAACGTGAGCATTACCTTTATGTGTATGTGATTACGAATTTCGATTACTATTTATGTGTGTGTGTGTGTGTGTGTGTGTGTGTGTGTGTGTGTGTGTGTGTGTTGAACAGGGGTGTGGGGACGGAGAGAACGCCTAGCAGTTCCGAGGATGAAGGAAGCGTGAACGATGAACCAGTATGAATGAGAACATTGGGTTGGGGAAAGCGTGTCACAGTATGAATTTGAAAATGGTTCACGTCAGTACGAATGTAATCGTGTGAGAAAAAGAAAAAAAAAATACTTGCCTGATGAGAGGGAAACCTTGTTCAAATGACGATGCTAATGAACGTCAACAAAGCGAGTGTCATTACGAGCAGTAACGGTTAAATGTATGCAGGTTCTTCCCCTACGTTTATGGATATATCGTGCATCATCTGTAAGCCAGTGACAGCAAACAGCAAGCACTGGTGAATGTAAGACTTAGAGAGAGAGAGAGAGAGAGAGAGAGAGAGAGAGAGAGAGAGAGAGAGAGAGAGAGAGAGATTGTGTGTGTGTGTGTGTGTGTGTGTGTGTGTGTGTGTGTGTGTGTGTGTGTGTGTGTGTGATCAAGCGTGAAAGAGTGAGCTTCAAGGGTCAGATCAAAGGCAAGACCATATTATACTCAAGGGTCGTACCCACGTCCTCAAGGGTCGTACCCTCGTCCTCAAAGGTCGTACCGTCGCTTTTGACGGGTGAATTTCATCTCTTTACGCAATCCCTTTAGACTCTCACAGCTGTACGGCTCTCCCCAGTTCCACAGCTGACCGCACCTTCGCTCTTTTAAGGGTCAGGTCAAAGGCCAATGCGATCATACCTACAGATCGTATCGTCGTTGAAGAACATATTAGGCGCGAACGGAGGGAGTCTTTCCCCAGCAGAAGGCCACTGCCCTTGCTTATATCACATGCTGCATGCGATTACTCTTTGTGTGTTATGGGGAGAGGGTTCTACGCTCGTGGTGCCCCGTCACTTATTCCTTGGTGTAAATACACTCACGTACACACACCCGAGCATATGCCAGGATAGGTGCTAGTTTAGATGAAGATAACATAGCCATATTTTTCACTCCTAGGAAACCACAACTAAGGAGATGTGGCAAACCGCGTCTCCCATGCATCTCATCCAATCAGCAACAAGTTATGTGTTTCAGCCAATCAGCGGGCATGTACGACCTTGGGTAGGACGGATCCTAGGTCCTCCGCTTGGTGGACCTTTGACGGGTTCTGACTATCCATACACCCGCTTCATTACCAACATTTGCTCATTTACACATAATGGCCAGAGTTACTGTCGGCACAAGAATTACCCTTAAGAAAATCAGGCCTTGTTACTAGTATATCATTGGATGAAAACGTCCGATGCCAAGACTGTTAATAATAGCTTTACCTAAAAATAGGTGTAAGGTTAATGAGTTAAAGATTTCTTTTCAAAAAAGAAAAAACTTAGTTTGTATCGTTATATAAGGATGCTGACCATTTATACCAATTAAGAATGGCATATCTATCACCCGCTTGAAACTTACAAGGTAAAGACCCAAAGACACGTGTCATCTATAAACTTGTATTATCTACATAACGCTAAAACAAGTTACCTGTGTCACACATAAAACAAGTTACCTGTGTCTCACATATTTGTAAATTAACTATATGTTTTGTTCGTGATATTCAGACTGATATCAAAGGTTAAAAAACCTTCTGTTAAGTTAATCTTTGTGTACAGCAATATTCAGGGCAAAATGTATAATTTGCCGCGTGAGTTAATATTTTTAAATCAATGAGAAGCTGAAGCTAGAACGAAACATGTGTGGTATATAATGTACGTTCAGTTTCACAGGTTTACAATAGTTTAGAAATGAGGATATGGATTATACATATGCATCTGATCATGCAGACAGAGTATGTACGAACTGACACAGAAGTATACAATTACTCAAGAATAATGAGGAAAAATATCTTCATATGAGTAGAATAAAGAAGAAACCCCTCCGACTAAACATGGTAGAAATAATCGGTATCATTAACACACCAGAGTGACTCTTTGAGCACGACCGTACGACTCGAGCACGACAGTACGACTCTTGACCACGACGGTTCGACTCTTTGAGAGCACGACGGTACGACTCTTGAACACGACGGTTCGACTCTTGAACACGACGGTACGACTCTTGAGCACGACGGTACGACTCTTGAGCACGACTGTACGACTCTTGAACACGACAGTTCGACTCTTGAACACGACGGTGCAACTCTTGAGCACGACGGTACGACTCTTGAGCACAACGGTACGACTCTTGAGCACAACGGTACGACTCTTGAGCACGACGGTACAACTCTTGAGCACAACGGTACGACTCTTGAGCACGACGGTTCGACTCTTTGAGAGCACGACGGTACGACTCTTGAGCACGACGGTACGACTCTTGAACACGACGGTACGACTCTTGAACACGACGGTACAACTCTTGAGCACAACGGTACGACTCTTGAGCACGACGGTACGACTCTTGAACGTGACGGTTCGACCCCGGAGTTTTAAAAGATTTAAGCTTCGGACTGATTGTGAGGTGAAACAATATTTCGAGCCTCTGATCCAACACTCAAAGGTCTTGTCAAAAGACTACGCTATTACACTTCAAGATAGTACCTTTTTGCATCAGGATCGCATTATTGTGCTCAAGTGTCGCACCGTCGTATTCAAAGCGGCTAAGTATCCTTGTTTACGTATGAAATTAAGTGGTTCACGACCCACAACTCTCTCTGTTCATATAATCATGGTTCACGACCCACATCTCTGTGTTCATGTAATCAGATCTGGTTAAATGTAAGTCTGACATGTATATGGTGGGGATTCTGGCTCAGTAATTGTTAGATGATGAGACTTACGTGTGACTTCACCGTTTATGCATATCAAGATTCATGTCTAGCCTCCTCTTCACTCTTCTTCCACCTCCCCATTCTACCCTTTTCGTTCCTTTCTCGTCCTCAGATGCACTTCATTCCCTCTACCTTCTTTCCTTTAACCCTTATCTATCTCCTATTGTCTTCCTCCTTTCCTTACCTTCATTTTACTGTCTTTATTCTTACGTCTTGGCGTTCCTCTCCTTTCCTCCCCATATTGCTCATCCCTATCTCTCCCTCCTTTATCACCTCCTATAGCTACCTCACCACCTCTTCCCCTGCATCACTACTCGTTCCCTTCCTCTCCATCACTACATCTCCCAACCCCTCCTCCTCCTTCTCCTCCTCCCCCCGTTTCCTCTACATGTCTACTTAGGAGTTATGATAAACGACATCCAGGCCACCATCAATCTCGGCCCAAGTTTCCGATGTTTTGGTATCATCTCAGAGTACCGAAGTGGGCCAGTCAAGATAGACAACCCCATTCCCTCCCCGATTGAACCTCCTCCTCCTATGCCTCAAGCCTGAACCTCCTCCTCCTCCTGAATCTTCTCCTAAGACCACCTTCCCCGCTTAAAAAAAATCTCTTCCTATGATCCCTTCCTCAACCTTCCTCCTCCTTCTGTGCTCCAAGCCTGAACCTCTACTTCCTCCTCCTCCTCCTCCACCTGTGTCCTGTGCCTGAATCTCCACCTATAACCTGCACCTGAACCTCCTCTTATGACCGCCTAGCCCAAACCTCTTCATATGCCTCTCGCCTGAACTTTCTCCTGCGACCCCGCGTTCGAACCCACTCCCGAACACTCTCCTATTACCCACAGCCTGAATCTCCTCTTAAGAATTTCTTGCCTGAACCTTCTGCTGTGACCTGTTCCATCTGATCTTCACTGTCTCTCCCCTCAGCAAGGAACAAATAAATATCAAGGTGAACAAGGCCTGATGACGAAAAAAAAAGTATTCTGTCTCTATTCCGTGTCCGGAATGACTCACAAGTGGGAAACCTACACATGTTCTCATTCTATATCCAGGAAATACTTAGGCTACGACCAAAAGAGGGTAACGAATGAAATAAACGTAAAGAATTCACAAGACCATAAGGAGAAGACGTGGAAAACCAAAAGTAGAGAGAAGAAGAAGAAGAAGAAGAAGAAGAAGAAGAAGAAGAAGAAGAAGAAGAGCGAGAGCAGCAACAACGCTCATCAGCTCATTAAAAACTTTGCGCCGAGCTGGAAATTTGGGCATTTTTAACAGCAACTCATAAAAGCACTTCCTGTCACAGTAATGAAACAACGCGGCCACCGAGGGCCCAACTTGGCTCCACCCGTGTAATGATTTGCTGCACAAGTTGAGTGGTTGACTCCAGCCTCCCACTCCTCCTGGGTCCTCTCCTTCCTCCCTTTCCTCACTCCTCCCTCTTCCCCTCATCCTAATCCCTTCACCTCATCCCTTTCCTCAACTAATTCCTTTCCCTTACCCACCCTCTTCATCTAACCCCACTCCATTTCTCTCACCACATCCCTTCTCCTCTACCCTATTCCTTCCCCAACCCCACGCCCTCTCCTCACCTATCTGGCCACAACAACATCCATCACCACTGGCTACACCGTCACCCATCACCAACCACCATCGGCCACACCAACACCCATCATCACCAGTGACCACATCAACATCCATCTCAACACAGACCCCCAACCAACACCCACCACCAGTGACCACATCAATACCAAAACAACCAATACTGACACCACCCACACCCACCATCACTGAACACACGACCACCAACAGCAGTACCAACACTGGACCTCTACACTGTGGTAAAGGTCAGTGTAGACGTTATCAAAAACGCCGACAATATCCCCATTGCATTCCTGCCTTCATCATGGACGGGACCACAACCAATACTTCCCTTCCCAACTCAATGGGTAGGAGGACCTCAGGCATCACTTCCCTCCACCATGGGCAGGCAAGACCCTAGCCATCAGCTCCCTTCCCCTGGGGAAGTCCGGCAGCCATCACCTCCCTCCCCCCATGGGCAGGCAAGACCCCCCCCCCCCCCCCAAGCCAGCCATCACCTCCGTCCATGCCATGATTACCTCCCTGTCCAATAGGTGGTGGTGTCCTTTTCAGCCAGTGGAGCAGCCTAGCCCGCTCCAAACCAATTTCCTCGCCTTATCCGTCACATTAGCCCGGCCAAAATACGCCGATATGTGCCGTCCAGAGCGGGTCAAATCCTTCCATCCCCTGTGCGCTAATATCGGTCACCGCTACCCTTCCTCTTGTTATTCTAAAGTCCCCCGTACGAGTTATTATCAACACTCGGTGAAATAATAACCTCCCACGACGCAAGGGAAGTCAGAAGACGGCTAAAATCACCGCGAGCGGTGGGGGGTCAGCGGGCGAGGGAGGCGAGAGTTTGCCCCACTTCGCACGCCGCGTCGGAGAAAATTCCCTAAGTTCTTAGCTGGGCCGCCATTCTGGGGGGCGACGGCGGCCAGCACGGCCGACCCCGCCTGAAAGAGCTCGACTTTATCCCTCAAAATTGGCTTGGAAACCACATGCCGGACGAGCTGCAGGAGAGAGAGAGAGAGAGAGAGAGAGAGAGAGAGAGAGAGAGAGAGAGAGAGAGAACTACGAGTACCTACGGCGAGATCTTACATTGAGCCAAAACAACAACTTAGGAAAGAGGAGGTGAAATGTATGTATACCTACGACTACCTACCACAAGGTTCAACCATGAAGCAGAAGGGCTGATGTGTAAAGAGAGAGAGAGAGAGAGAGAGAGAGAGAGAGAGAGAGAGAGAGAGAGAGAGAGAGAGAGAGAGAGAGAGAGCGAGAGAGTACGTAGAGAAATTCAGTCAACGGAGAAAGACAGACAGCAAACGAAGAGAAAAGGGATAGATGAATTGGAGAAGGAAGACCAACTTAATTCGGATGACTCAAGAGGAAATGAGAGAAAAAAACGAAGAAAGGAAGAGAAAGAACATCCAGGTGTCGTCATGGGAGACCTTGTTCATATTATCATATAAGATTTAACAGAATAATTTTTCTTTTTTGTTACCCAAAGGCCTTCCTTACTTCAGGGAATTAAAATCCAGAAACAAAGGAACAGTGACTTCACTGTACGTATGGACAGTCTTTCTTTACACGCGTCAATTTTACGTGTCTCAATATCCAGTTTATTACAAGAATACAAGGCTCTACCCAAACACAATTCTCCTTTCATACTAAAAAAAAGCACATGTAACCAAGCAAAAGATGTGGAGGATAGTTAAGCTTTAAGCTTTAAGTTCTGAGAGCAAAGTTAAGTTTCATAACCATACGTAAACCAGAATAACTTATATGTACTGCACAGTATGAATGAAGGGATGTCTTAACGGGTTAGGATGTACATGTCGCCTCTCTCTCTCCGGTGTTGATATGTACGGATGCAGAGTCGACCTGACATGAGTTCCACACAGAGTGTCCGCCTGTCTATCAGTTTACAAGCCTCTTTGTCTTTGCGCCTAAGCGCCCGTCTATCAGTATTAGCACATGTGCATCCATATCCGTGTCAGTCTACCAATCTATTTGTGAACCTGGAGGTAAAGTCTGATGAGTATATGTCAGACACAGAGTGTAAAGGTGAGCATTACGGCTCAATCAGTGACTGACTTACACCCCTGACAGCGTGTTCGTGAGAGCCACACACATCTAGTTTGACAAATGAGAAGCTTCGCCCACACCAGCACGATATGGTAGCCGCCTCTGGACAGATTACTCTATAAACACAGTCGTCAGACAAGGACCAATACCATGTTGACGACCTTCACGTCCGCCGCAATGCATTCAACACTAAGACCTGGATATAGCAACGTCCTTTCACTCCTTTTCTCAAAATTAGGCTGATGTCGTGTCGTCTCCACCAAAGCCGAGTGGCGTGGTATGAAGTAAGAGAAACTGAACACGCGCCGTCTGGAATCTCAAGTAAGTGATTGCTTTAAGACGGTGATTCTACTGCGGTGAAAAGCGCAGAGAGTTCCATAATGACTAAGTTAGCCTCCATGTTCCTCAGAGGCGCAATAAGGCCCGGGGCGGGCTCGGTGGCCGTCGACCACAAGAGGAAATGTGTCTTGTAGTTACCCAGGATCTACGACAACAGCTGGGTGCGCGCGGATCTTAAAAGCGACTTCATAACTACTGCGGGAGCTGTTGACAAGTTCCCCCACGTGCAGCTGAAGCCAACTTGTCACATTCCATCAGGAAAACTTGAACGACCAGGAGGAGGCTTGACGACGCTCTTGGAGCCCGCTTGACTCACTGTGTTGGCCGCACATATACTCTCTCTCTCTCTCTCTCTCTCTCTCTCTCCCCTCGGTCATAACACAGAGACTGTGGGGCTCCCTGTGTTGGCCGCACAATTACTCTCTTAGGTTATAAAACAAAGAATGTGAGGATCTCTGTGTAGGTCCCATACTCTCTCTCTCTCTCTCTCTCTCTCTCTCTCTCTCTCTCTCTCTCTCTCTCTCTCTCTCCTCGGTTATAAGAGGCCGCAAGGCTTGCTGGGTTGACCACCACACTTTATCTTCTCGGTTATAACACACAGTGTCCGTAAAGTTTGCTGTGTTAGCCCCACACTCCCTCTGTCTGGTTATAAGCACATCTGCTGTATGAAGCTGGGCTTAGGCAAGCATCTTGTTGTTGCTGCCTGCCGCCTGCAGAGTTGCCCTTGGGCAGTGAACAATCCAAGAACTTGATATGGTGAGCGAATTAAATTTCATCTGTCCTTACTTGGTGGGGGAGAGTGGAGAGACTTCGACAGACATGTGGCCAGGAATCTTTTATGACGATAACCTATAGAGCCAGGAGCCGGTGAGGCACCGTGCCACTCATGAGCCCTCACGTGTGCCTTATGGACACTCTTTTCGACAGCATCTCATAAGCGCCAACAGTGGTTGAGTCACAAAAGGATTCGATGTGATTCGAGACTTTACAATGTACACTGCTCTGCGTCGATGCTTCTCACACTGTGTGGTACAGATTACACTCACCAGACGCTTACCTCACACACATAAGATTGCAACACATTGTGTCACGTTAGGTCAAGGATTAATGAGAGAAATGTACAGTAATAAACCCTTACATATGGCAAGATGCTCAATGATAAAACAAACTTGCACGGCGTTGCATGATGGACCGTCTAATGCTGATGATCCTGAGATGTGTGGAAAAGCAAGAAACCCAGGTACTCCCTCATCAACCCACCATGATCAGCTGGCGCAGGAGAGGATCTGCGTCCTCACCCGCTCATTTCATCCTCCATAATACAATACATCTAACCCTGTGTGCACAACGCTCACATGCCCTGGTTCAATCCAATGATAGCACGTCGACCCTGGTGTACCACATCGTTCCAGTACACTGTATTCCTTGCACACCTTTAACCCTCCTGCATGTTCAGGCCCCGATCACTCAAGATCCTTTTCACTCATCTTTCCACCTCCAATTTGGTCTCACACTTCTTCTCGTTCCCTCCACCTCTGACACATATATCATCTTTGTCAGTCTTTCCTCACTCATTCTCTCCATGTGACCAAACCATTTCAATACACTCTCTTCTGCTCTCTCAACCACACTCTTTTCATTACCACACATCTCTCTTACCCTTTCATTACTTACTCGATCAAACAATCTCACACCACATATTGCCCTCAAACATCTCATTTCCAACACATCTACCCTCCTCCGCACCACCCTATCTATAGCTCACGCTTCGCAACCATATAACATTGTTGGAAACACTATTCTTTCAAACATACCCATTTTTGCATTCCGAGATAATGTTCTCGCCTACCACACATTTTTCAACGCTCCCAGAACTTTCGCCCCCTTCCCCACCCTGTGACTCACTTCCTCTTCCATGGTTCCATCCGCTGCCAAATCCATTCCCAGATATCTAAAACACTTTACTTCCTCCAGTTTTTCTCATTCAAACCTACCTCCCAATCGACTTGTCCCTCAATCCTACTGCACCTAATAACCTTGCTCTTATTCACATTTACTCTCAGCTTTCTTCTTTCACACACTTTACCAAACTCAGTCACCAGCTTCTGCGGTTTCTCACCCGAATCAGCCACCAGCGATGTATCATCAGAGAACAACAACTGACTCACTTCCCAAGCCCTCTGATACACAACAGACTGCATACTTGCCCCTCTCTCCAAATCTCTTGCATTCATCTACCTCACAAACCCATCCATAAATAAATTAAACAACCATGGAGACATCACGCACCCCCGCTGCAAACCGACATTCACTGGGAACCAATCACTTTCCTGTCTTCCTACTCGTATACATGCCTTACATCCTCGATAAAAGCTTTTCACAGCTTCTAGCAACTTACCTCCCACACCTTATACTCTTAATACCTTCCACAGAGCATCTCTATCAATTCTATCATATGCCTTCTCCAGATCCATTAATGCTACATACAACTCCATCTGCTTTTCTAAGTATTTCTCACGCACATTCTTCAAAGCAAGCACCTGATCCACACATCCTCTATCACTTCTGAAACCACACTGCTCCTCCCCAATCTGATGCTCTGTACATGCCTCCACCCTCTCAATCAAGACCCTCCCATATAATTTACCAGGAATACTCAACAAACTTTTACCTTTGTAATCTGAGCACTCACCTTTATCCCCTTTGCCTATGTACAATGGCACTATACATGCATTCCGCCAATCCTCAGGCATTTCACCATGAACCATACATATATTGAATATCCTCATCAACCAGTCAACAGCACAGTCACCCCCTTTTTTAATGAATTCCACAGCAATACCATCCAAACCCGCCGCCTTGCTGGCTTTCATTTTCTGCAAAGCTTTCACTACCCCTTATCTGTTTACCAAATCATTCTCCCTCACCCTCTCACTTCGCACACCACCTTGACCAAAACACTCTATATCTCCCACTCTATCATCAAACACATTCAACAAACCTTCAAAATACTCACTCCACCTCCCTTTCACTTCACCACTACTTCTTATTACCTCCCCATTTGCCCCCTTCACCGATGTTCCCATTTGTTCTCTTGTCTTACGCACTTTATTTACCTCCTTCCAAAACATCTTTTTATTCTCCCTAATATTTGATGATACTCTCTCACCCCAACTCTCATTTGCCCTCTTTTTCACCTCTTGCACCTTTCTCTTGACCTCTTGCCTCTTTCTTTTATACATTTCCCAGTCATTTGCACTAACATATATATATATATATATATATATATATATATAGTGTACACAGAAATATCCCGATCCAATAATTAGATCTAAGACAGATTAAGCTCATCTCATAGGAAATGCTTCCTGACACTCCTATAGTTTTGTGGTCTCCAACAGCGTACGCAATACCGACAACCCCCGACATTATTGTGTGTGAGGCGCGCACCTCCGCCCGCCAGGAATCCCACGGGCCGGTCTAATTGCGGCACACACACACACACACACACACACACACACACACACACACACACACACACACACACAATCAGATCTTGTGTTCCACCCCTACACTACACCACACAATTAGCGCGCCCGCATCCTCCATACACCACCACCATCACCATTATCTCCCTCTCCTTGTCAACGCCCTTTCCATCAGTCGGTCTCCCATGAACTGCTCCTTGGGATGACAATGGAGACCTCGGTTCAAACCCAACACAATAAAAAAAGGCAAATAATAAGTCCAGATTTGGACGAGAGGAGGGCGTAAGGCAGGTAGCAGCGGGGAAGAAGGGACGGTAGCGGCATTGTGGCTGCCGGCCGGCCGGCTGGCTGGGTCAGTGGAAGGAGAGACGTTAATTGGCCGGCCCCTGCGGTGATGAGAGCCAAGTCGAGTGTGAAATCCTCATCAGGCTGCCAGGGTGATATGCGGGGTGTGGGCGTAGGGCGGCGTCGGGGCGAGCTGACGTGGGCGGCCTGGAAGAAAAAGGGGTGGAATGGGCAAGGGAGGAAGGGCACGGGAGGAAAGGCATGGGAGGAAGGGTATCGGGAGGAAGGGCACCGAAGGAAGGGTATGGGAGGAAGCACCCTGGGTGCAGCCTGGGAGACTCGTGGCGGTGAAGCACACGACATTCTTCTTACATGGTTTCCTTCGTGTATTCCATTAGTCTCACATACACACACACACATACACACACACACACACACACACACACACACACACACACACACATAAATACACACACGCGGATTTACAGAAAAGAATTAGTCTATATATCTCTCAAACTTATACTAAAAGGTGAGCTCGATTGTGAACGCATGAGAAATTGATCTGAAGGCAGGAGTACGGGAGAGATTCCTTCGACGGATAGAACATTACCAAAGTGAGAGAAAACAAATGATGCATGCCAGGGGAAGCCTTCTTGAAATAGATTGGAATCCTCTACTGGAGTGCCACAGGGCTCAGTCCTAGGACCTCTAATCATGCTGATCTCTGTGCATGACTTGCCGGAAGGAATGACTCATACCTAAGTATGTCTGCGGATGGTGCTAAGGTCACGAGGAAAGTACAAAATGATGAGGATTGCATAAGCTTACAATGGAGACGTAGGAAATTTTCAGAGTTTGTTTGATACATGACCTTTGACTTTACTCTCAAGAGTCAGGTCAGTGGTCAAGCCATAATACCCAAGCGTCGTACCGTCGTGCTCAAGGAGTTGATATACAACAGAAACACTCACGACAATTACACTGAAATGCTTCATCACGATAGGTAATTTTCAGGCCAGTTTGTAAAGTGAGAAAAATAGCTATTGACGGTGCCAGTCATGATGTACATCAAATCATTCAAATAATATTTTGCAACATGTAAAACGTAGCCAATCTCTACTACCACACCTCTTTTATTCAGTCATCCGATTTGCACACAGTTTCCTCCTTCGGACCTGTCCACGTCTAGAGTCTTTTCGACAGAATACACTTAACGTCTGAATTTAGAAGCACGAAAATAGCGAGAGACGACCTTACTCTGTAAAGTGGCACAGCAGGCGCCGGTGAGGTTGAATGTGAGCAACGATGAAGCGTGCTTATAGTTCCCAGTGTATGAGATCACATCTCTTTTCAACACATGAAAGTGACCTCACATTCTTCATAAATATGTCTGGGAAATCCATCACGTCATTCGCTTGAGAGTAAGTTATTTAACAAGCACCCGGATCTCAGCGTGGTCGCTTCCGACAACGAGCTTCCCTACTGCTGGCGATGCCAACGAACCTATATTTCTGAAGAGCTTAGAGAAGAGCATCGCCGTGTGCGAACTAAGCCTTGAGTGCTGCAGAGAGAGAAGGGGGGACAGGCAGAGAGCCAAGGTGCTGGAGAGGCTTGGAGGTGTTCTGCTTCTGCCATCAGGGAGGCCATGGGTAGGCAGGACAACATTTAATTTAATAGCCAAGCTTTACACCAGGGACGGTTATTGCCTGGCACCCAAGCAAGTTATTACTCCTGTACTCCTCTGCCGGGGTAAGACTTGCTATTATCTCCAGGCAACCTCAGCTCTCCCGGGGATGAACAGGATAATCAGTAATCTCCAATGTACATCTTAATCTAAACTACCCAACTAAATATTACTGACTTAAAACCTATGTCAGATCCAGTTTCGTTTACCTTTTATAGTTAGTGAGGTTGGTAGGAGAGAGGTCGAAACCGACTGAATAACAATGTCAGTAAACCTATTTGACCATAAGTTTCCATCACGAGTTCTTCAGACGATTCAACTGCAGTCACCTAGAGGAGGTGTCCTAGTACTAAAATCTGCAGGCCTTTACGTGGGAGAGATAAAAACGAATGTCAAATCCTCAAAAACGTTTCCTCCGTTGTTTTAGCTAATGGCACACTTCGTACAACGGAACTACCCTCGACCTCGAGGGCACGGCCACTCGGTATGACGGTCTGACCTCTGACCTGATCTTTAAGTGTCAAGTCATAGGTCAATTCATCGTGCCCCAGTGATCATGTCGTTGTGCTCAAGGGTCTTACCGTTGTGCTCTCGAGATTAAGCCCTGCAGAGTTTATACCACACAACCAGCACTCTGGACTCCCTTGAAGGGAAGCGTGGAAAAACAATGTGTACCAAGTAAAAAAAGCTTCGAAGTCATATCAAAAATTTTACTCACAGGTAAATTTGATCGACGGTATTGCGTCCAAATATATTCGATTCACACACATTTACGAACACCTCTCCGATATCGGTTAGTCTCCTGCGCGTACAGCTTGGAACATACGAAGGTCCATTCGTGTAGCAGTGCACTGCAGAGCAAATATAATGTGTAACAACGACGGATCCAGGACAGCTGTCAGGAAAGGGTGAGTTACAAAAAAACAGTCGGTCTACTGTCTTTAGTGCTGATGCACACTACTGATAAGCGGCGACAGCAACCACAGCCGTCGGAAAGGACTTCAAGAATGAGACAAATCCTAGACTGGATATTCATTCATTTTCAAATCCACAGTGAAACATATCGTCTGGAGAGCACAACAGTAATCATACTTAGGTAGCGACACCGACGCTGTAATTCACTGCCCACAATCCTGTGTGTGTTGTGGTGGCTCAGTCGCCTCCTCTCAGAATAATACTTCTGAAGTTAGTGATTATTCAGACGTGCAAGCCAATCTTGACACCTTACACAAGGCGTCGACTAATGCCTCCTCCTCCTCCTCCTCCTCTTGCGTTAGAGGCTGTATACTCCCATTCCTCTCTTTCTCTCCTCATTCTCTCCATAACCTTCTTTTTTTAGCAACATCCTCGTCCTCACCGACATCGTATTAGTGTGTAATTCATGCAAGTATTCTATGCTGATATATCACAGGAGAGATCACTGCACTCAGTACTTACGTATCTTGTAAAGAGTTCTTCTTTATTCAGTGATTACAGAGATCTACTGTGCCAACGCGAGTCCGTGCTGCTGGGGGCTGTAGGTTACGTCGTCAGTATAGCCACGATCACCAGTCTGCCACCAAACCATCCACTGGACGTAAAGTCTCATGATGAAGCCCTAAATCTTCCAGTGCAGCAATTAGTCTGAGGGTACACACACACACACACACACCTCATGTTTGGTGATAACTACGTTGTTTCATTGGCTACTTAAAAGGACCCCAATGGTCTCAAAAGGATCCAATGTTTCAAACGACCCAATGGTCTAAAAGGGACCCAGTGATCTCAAATGGATCCAGTCATCTCAAAAGGATCCTATGATCCCAGGAAAACCAAATGGTCTTAAAAGGACCTTATTCATGGTCTGCAAAGGACTCAGTGTTCTTAAAGGACTCAGTGCCCTTAAAAGGACCCAGTGCTCTCAAAAGAACCCAGTGATCTCAAAAAGAACCCAGTGATCCCAAAAGAACTCGATGATCTCATAAAGACCCAGTGTTCTCAAAAGATTATGTGGTCTCAAAAGCACTGTGATTTCAAAAGAAACCAATGGCCTGGTGTTATTCCCATTCTTTCGCATTCGTCTCGAGATGCCATCCGTGGTGGTGGCTGAAAATTTTCTTCTTAAAGAAGTGGTACAAAAAGTGTTCCCATTTTGAAGCACAGCATCAGATGAAGCGACCTAGATATTGTCCTAGCAACTGCATCGGTCTTCGCTGCCAGCGCACGCTGCGATTTGCGTAGCACTAAGGGACCCTGTTTAGTGTTTGACTGCGAGACACTATATGGTGTGTGGCAGACACTATATAGAGTGTGGTGAGACACTGCAGGGTATGCTGCAGTGAGAGAGAGAGAGAGACACGATATAATGTAACGTAATGAGACACTGTATGGAGTGTGGCAGTGAAAGACACCTAGTGGTCTGTGTCGGTGAAAGATACCGTATGATGTGCAGCGGTGAAAGACACAGTAAAGAGTGAGGAAGTGAAAAAAAACACAGAGCAGTTTTGGCGGGGAGACACCGAATAGTGTGTGGCAATGAAAAGACACCATATGGCATGTGCAAGTGAAAGACACCGTCTGGGGATGTTGCAGTAAACCAGGGAAGGTATAAAGTTCATATGGAATCATCCCACACAAACGTCTTGGCTCTAGCTTCATCCATCACGCAGACTTCCGCCGCTGCTGCTGCGCAGGCATAATATAATCATCATTGCCAATAATAAACATGGACGAAAGCCCTTGTGGAAACAGCAGCACTGCCAAGGTTTCAGGCAATCAGTAACTCTTGATAGAAGCTGCCACACACACACACACACACACACACACACACACACACACACACACACACACACACACACACAAGGTGAGGGGAAACTACTGAAGGCGTTTTCTGTTAGCGAGTGAAAAATATTAGTCCACTTGGTGATGATATATTGACTGTGTTCTGAGGTAATTTCTGGGTTTAGAAATTCGGTTTACTAGCTTTTCAACATCATATCGTTATGTCTATTTTGTTGGCATGTCTACTTTATATAATGAAAATAAAGCTACCTCTTAACATAGTACTACTATATACTATATACTTCTATTCATTTTATGAAAAAAATATCAGTTTCTTTACTTTATTATCAGCTCAAGTCTCTTCACCACCAGCTTTTATAGTAGAGAAACGATGTGCTGTTGTTTTCATAACTGTAACGGCATTTTTGATGCTTTCAACACACTATCTTGAATTTCTCTGATTTCAAAACGAGGGAAAATGATCTCCATCTTCAACCAAGAGAAAGAATCAAATTGCTGAATCATCTGGTAACACATTATAAAAGCCGTATGACATCAGTGTCACATATAAAAAGTTAGAAATTAACGTAACATGATACGTCAGACGTCATCACATTCTGGGTTAAATCTGCTTATCCATATTACTTTAGAAACACGTATAAGCATGTAGGTTAAAGGTGATGGAGGAGGGTTTAAAAGTAACCCCGCATGACTGGTGTAGTGGGTTGTAAACCATGGGGTTAAACACTCCTCCAGACAGCAGATGTATATGGAAACCATATAGTAAACAATATGAGTTTACAAAAGTATATATTAAGGGAGAAAGAATACTGCCCACGTATTCCCTTTGTGTCGTAAAAGACGACTAATAGGAGTGGAGGAGCTGGAGGTTGGAAATCCTCCCCTCCTGTGTAACTTTTCCAAAAGAAGGAACAGAAAAGTGGAGTGAACGAGGGTCTTTCCCTGTAAGGCTCAGTCATCTGTTCTTAAAGCTACTTCGCTCACGCGGGAAATGGCGATTATGTATCGCTCCGAATGCTTTATCTTTTGAGTTCAAATGCATCAAGAACACTAAATCTTCCGCTCTTCACGCAGTGTTCAGTGGAGGTTAAGATGACATACGTGAGCATCCTCCGTGACTCATATGACATCCACAGGGTTGGGAAGGAAGCTAGCATATGGTAGGGAAGTAGGTACTGCCGTCTATACCAATCCCAACACCCATCCACGCGAGGGAAAGGAATTGGAACATTCGCTCAGTGACAGTACCCCTTTTCCCAGATGTTCTTTT
>NC_092235.1:53242737-53265237 GCF_036320965.1 Panulirus ornatus | reverse complement strand
AAGTGCTGACCTGTCGATCATTGTGATCCTCACTTGATGCAGATCACAGGGGATGAGGAGGAGCGGCGGGCGCAGGAGGCCAGGAGGATTGCGACGGAGGAGGAGGCGGAGGAGGAGGAGGAGGAGGAGGAGGAGGAGGAGCGAGGAGACAAAAACAGAGAAGGTAACCGGCGGAGTATACATGGGAGGAACAGGTTGGGTGGTACGACTGAAGAAAGATGAAGACAGTGAGAGGATGAGAAGAAAAGGATGAAGACAACGAAGCATGTGGTAAAAGGAGGACCAAATCTGACGAGGTAGAAGACAAAATATGGACAGAAGAGGACTAAAATATGGCGAGAAGAGGACAGAATGTGGTAAAAATCTGACACAATCTAGTAAAGAGGAAAATACACAAGACAAAGAGAGAAAAGAAACGGAATGAAAAGACGTCGGAAGATAACGAAAGAAAAAGAAGGAAGAATATAATAGTAAGATGCAGGGAGAAGAAAGCACTATGAAAGAAAAAGAAGGACCAAGGAAGGAACATGGTTGGGGCAAAAGAGATCCTGTTCTACTGTCATTGACCTTGGGTCCGGGGCAAGATGTTTCAGGGAGGGCAAAAAATGGAAGGAAAGATGGCAAGGGAAAAAAAAAAATCATGTAAAAGTGAAATGAAGACAACAGAGGAAGAGGCAACAGAGGCGACAAGCGGAATGGGAAGTGGTTGAAAAGATGAAGAACAAAGAACTTGAAGCTAAAGGGAGATGGCTGCTGACAGTTCGGCAGGCGGAGGAAAGTGCTCGCATGGAGAAGACAAGAAAACTGGAGAGTAATTACAAGGAGAGGCGAAGAAAATGGAGGAGGAATTACAAGATATAAAGGAATCGGAAGAGGAGCTACAAAAAAAGACGAAGAAAATAGGAGAAAAAATGCAAGGAGGCATAGAAAATGGGACAGGAGTTACAAGAGGAGGCAAAGAAAATGGGACAGGAGTTACGAGAAGAGGCACAGAAAATGGAACAGGAGTTAACGAGAAGAGGCAAAGAAAATGGCAGGAAAATTGCAAGAAGTCGTATACTGGGAATGGAAAGGACGAACCAACTAAAAACAAGGGCCCATGCCAGGGGAATCTGTACCATGAAGACAAAAGGAAAACAAGTGAACAACGGGCAGCAACATGAGGGAAAGTAGGAAGAAGCAGACGACACGAAAATGAGATGGGGGGAGGAGAGTGCAGCAACCTTTGGAGAACAAAAAAAAAAGGAAAATGATCAGAGAAGCTGCTGGGCGAGAACACAACACGAGAGAAAACGAAAAAAAAAGTTGTATTTCTTAATTACATGATTCTGCGCTGCCTGTGTTGTCCCTGGGCTTCGGACACGGAGTATGTGGTAGACAGAGAAGCAAACAAAAGAGGGATGGGGGAAAAGGGAGGGCAGGAAAAAAGAAAATGGAGAACATCCCACTAACCAGAGGAGGAGGAGGAGAGCATGATAAAAGAACGGCAGTGAGGGAGAGAGAGGAGGAGGAGGAGGAGGAGGAGGGGGCAGGGAAATGACAAAATGGCCAGCGTTCACTCTCCTGATCCTAACTTAATGTAGTCCAGCGCAGGGGACGAGCACAGGCAGGAGAGAGAGAGAGAGAGAGAGAGAGAGAGAGAGAGAGAGAGAGAGAGAGAGAGAGAGAGAGAGAGAGAGAGAGCGAGAGAGAGAGAGAGAGAGAGAGAGAGAGAGAGAGAGAGAGTAACTTTGTCTACCTACGACGAGATTTTCTCATATGCCAGTACTAACATGAAGATTATACTTTACCTACCTACCTACCTACCTACCTACCTACCTACCTTCCTACCTACCTACCTTCCTACCTACCTACCTACCTTCCTACCTACCTTCCTACTTACCTTCCTACCTACCTACGAGAACCTAAGACGAAATCTTACTCACACTGCGGGCGTGACGCTCAAGCCACGTCTTGCTTGACGAAGAGTGAAGATAGTGGGCATGAACCAAACAGGCAACAGAGAAGACTGGCTTACTGGCCTGTAACGAGGTTACCTACTGAAGGTATTGTGAATTCTTTTTTTTCCCCCCACTTTATTTCTCCCCAGTTAATGATATCTTACCGGCTGAAGATAGCCATGTGGCCTCTTCTTGAACGAGTCTATTGTTCTGGCATTTGTAACATTATCAGGCAGATCAGTTCAGCGTTCAATGACCCCTCTTTCCGAAGAGGTACTCCCCGCATACCGGCGTGAGACTCTGCTCCTAAAATTCACTCCATTGTAACTGGGTGACAAATTCTTGCTTGATTCTTGAGTGTATTTGTATCGATGTTCTCACATCTCTTAGGTATCCTAAACTCACTTTACGAACTAATCAAAATAACCATCAACGAAGAGATGTACTGAGAAAGAGTCAACCAGACAGACACATATAAAGGGAGAAATGGAGAAAAGTAATGATAGATATATAGAATAGATAGAAAAGGGAAGCAGAAGTGCATTGTAACACTCAACATGAGACAGACGTCAACGAAAGAGTAGAAGAAATAGATCCAGTAGAGGAGGTGACGCAGGAACCAGAAGAAACAAGGATAAAGAGACGTTGTTTGACTCGATTACAGAACACAACTGTCCCATCCATTTCATCCCCCCCCCCCCCTTCCCTCCCCCCGGTAGTCATACAGACGTGATGACGGTGAGGATAAGACGTGTAACTCGAGCTCAGGGGGGGTCAGGAGGAGTCGTATTACCAAGGTGATTGGAGCTCGAGATACGCGCTTTGTACACAGCTTGTGGTGAGGGTCGGCAAGACTAACCCTAGGCTGGTCTTCCAGTCGCTTACAAAGTTATCATAAACTGGAAGAAGAGTTGCAGGTGTGGTCTAGGAGGAGGAGGAGGAGGAGGAGGACACATGGGTATTTCGCTTTCTGAGGTTTTCGTTCTTTATTTTTCTACTTCTAGGTTCCCATAACTATCATTCAGCATGTCTCACTATATCCATTCGAGATCGACGAAACGACACTTGAACTCGACGGCACGATCCATGGGGGGTGATGGGCTGGCCTGGCTTGGCCTTTGTGCTAACCCTTAGAAGTCAGGTCCAAGGCTAGGCCATCATGCCGAAGGGTTGCACAGTCATGCTAAAGGGTCTACGTTCGTACCGTTGTGCTCAAGGGGTTGAGATAGATTCTACCTAACTCAGGGTTTAACTCGTTTCGAACTACATGAATCAATGGTCGAGCTGTTCAAAGGTTCGTAACTCTCATCTCCTGAGACGTCATGTGGTTCATGAATCCATTTATAACACTAGGAAATTTCTTAACACTGAGGGCGTTGTAAGGATTAATCACAAAGTGGATAATGTCGCTTCGAATAAGAAAAAGGAATTAATTCGATAATATTTTTTGTGAACGTAGTGATCAAGGAATTACTTAGGTAACTCATCATTAAGAAAGAAACTCGCTACAGATTTAATATGACATTATCTTCACGAGCATTTGCTGCAGCTGGGAGCTGAGAGGGAAGGGGATTAGCATTTTCTGTTCACATCCATCAATAATTCTTTCGTATATTTGGTTCACATCTACCTACCTATTTCTTTCTTCAATTCTTTGTTCTCATCTCTCAGAATGATATACGTTGTAGGTTTACATCCATATGTACTTTTCCTGCACTCTATCTTTTCATCTATCCTTTTCTTTATGCCTATGAAGCGGTCAGGGTAAATTAAAGAGTTCAGCAGTGTGTGTTGAGCTTGCCTGCTGATGGTAGCCTCTGGTTTCAGTTCATTATACATGACAGCCAGAGAGTGGATGTGTGCAAATAAGGCCGTTGTTCGTTTGTTCCTGACGTGCTAAAGCTGTAGAGCTGATTAAGTGCGTGTGTGTGTGTGTGTGTGTATATATATATATATATATATATATATATATATATGTATATATATATATATATATATATATATATATATATATATATATTCATGCTTGATCATCGTTCCCCGGGTTAGCCAAGAACAGACGAAGAACGGCCGCATCAGTTCACATCTATTCTTTAGCTATCATGTGTAATGCATCGATACCACAGCTCACTATCCACAATCATGGTTAACCCCGGACGTTTCACATGCCTGGTTCAGTCCACTGATAGCACGTCGACGCTTGTATACCACACCGCTCCAGTTCACTCTATCCCGTGCACGCCCTTCATCTCTCTGCATGTTCAGGCACTGATTATTCAAAACCTTTTTCGTTTCATTCCTTCCATCCCCAACATAGTCTCCCCATTCTCTGTGTTCCCTCCACTTCTGTCAAATACATCTTCCTGTCGACCTCTTATTAGTCATTCAATTGATATTTGCAAACTATTTAAGCATTCTCTCTTCAACTCTATCAATCCCACGCTTTCACTACCACTACCACACCTCTCTCTTATCCTTTCATTACTCGATCAACCTCCTTTCACCACATACTATCCTCAAACATTTCATTTCCAACACATTCACCCTCCTCCGCACAGCCTTATCTATAGCCCAGGAGTCGCATCCATATAATATTGCTGGAACTACCATACCTTCAAAAAAACTCATTTTTGCCTTACTAGATAAAGATCCCTTTTTCCACACATTCTTAAATGTTCTCCAAATTTTCGCCCCTCACCCACCCTATGACTCACTTCCGCTTTCATGATTACGCTTGCTGCAATGTCTACTCCCAGGTATATAAAACACTTCAATTCCTACATGTTTTCTCCATTCAAACTCACATCTCAACAAGCTAAACCCTGCTAAACCTACTAACCTGGCTTTTATTCATATTTATTCATAATTTCGTCCTTTCGCACACTCTTCCAAACTCAGTCACCAACCTCTGCAGTTTCCCACTCGAATCTACAAATAGTGCTGCATCATTAGCAAACAACAACTGACACCTCCCGAGCCCTCTCATCCCCCACAGACTGCATACTCGCCCCTCTCTCCAAGACTCTCAGATTTACATGCCTCACTATTTGACCTCACTACCTGATGCATAAACAAATTAAACAACTATGGTGATATTACAAACTCTTGCTGTAAACCAAACTTTACTTGGAACCATTCAAGCTCCTCTCTTCCGACTCGCACACATGCCTTACACGCTTGGTAAAAAAACCTCACTGCTTCTAACAGCTTTCCTGGCACATAGCAAATTCTTAAAGACCTACCAAAAGACATCCCTATCATATGGTTTCCCCAGATCCATGAATGTTTCATAAAAATTCATCCGTTTCCCTACATATTTCTCACACATATTCTTTAAAGCAAACACCTGGTCTACATATCTTCTACCACTTCTGAAACTACACTGCTCCTCCTCAATCTGATGTTCTGTAGAGGCCTCCACCCTCTCAATCTCTACCCTTCCATATAATTTGCCAGGTATATATATATATATATATATATATATATATATATATATATATATATACATATAGTGCCATTGTACAAAGGCAAAGGGGATAAGAGTGAGTGCTCAAATTTCAGAGGTATAAGTCTGTTGAGCATTCCTGGTAAATTATATGGGAGGGTATTGATTGAGAGGGTGAAGGCATGTACAGAGCATCAGACTGGGGAAGAGCAGTGTGGTTTCAGAAGTGGTAGAGGATGTGTGGTTCAGGTGTTTGCTTTGAAGAATGTATGTGAGAAATACTTAGAAAAGCAAATGGATCTGTATGTAGCATTTATGGATCTGGAGAAGGCATATGATAGAGTTGATAGAGATGCTCTGTGGAAGGTATTAAGAATATATGGTGTGGGAGGCAAGTTGTTAGAAGCAGTGAAAAGTTTTTATCGAGGATGTAAGGCATGTGTACGTGTAGGAGGAGAGGAAAGTGATTGGTTCTCAGTGAATGTAGGTTTGCGGCAGGGGTGTGTGATGTCTCCATGGTTGTTTAATTTGTTTATGGATGGGGTTGTTATGGAGGTGAATGCAAGAGTTTTGGAAAGAGGGGCAAGTATGAAGTCTGTTGTGGATGAGAGAGCTTGGGAAGTGAGTCAGTTGTTGTTCGCTGATGATACAGCGCTGGTGGCTGATTCATGTGAGAAACTGCAGAAGCTGGTGACTGAGTTTGGTAAAGTGTGTGAAAGAAGAATGTTAAGAGTGAATGTGAATAAGAGCAAGGTTATTAGGTACAGTAGGGTTGAGGGTCAAGTCAATTGGGAGGTAAGTTTGAATGGAGAAAAACTGGAGGAAGTAAAGTGTTTTAGATATCTGGGAGTGGATTTGGCAGCGGATGGAACCATGGAAGCGGAAGTGGATCATAGGGTGGGGGAGGGGGCGAAAATCCTGGGAGCCTTGAAGAATGTGTGGAAGTCGAGAACATTATCTCGGAAAGCAAAAATGGGTATGTTTGAAGGAATAGTGGTTCCAACAATGTTGTATGGTTGCGAGGCGTGGGCTATGGGTAGAGTTGTGCGCAGGAGGGTGGATGTGCTGGAAATGAGATGTCTGAGGACAATGTGTGGTGTGAGGTGGTTTGATCGAGTAAGTAACGTAAGGGTAAGAGAGATGTGTGGAAATAAAAAGAGCGTGGTTGAGAGAGCAGAAGAGGGTATTTTGAAATGGTTTGGGCACATGGAGAGAATGAGTGAGGAAAGATTGACCAAGAGGATATATGTGTCGGAGGTGGAGGGAACGAGGAGAAGTGGGAGACCAAATTGGAGGTGGAAAGATGGAGTGAAAAAGATTTTGTGTGATCGGGGCCTGAACATGCAGGAGGGTGAAAGGAGGGCAAGGATTAGAGTGAATTGGATCGATGTGGTATACCGGGGTTGACGTGCTGTCAGTGGATTGAATCAGGGCATGTGAAGCGTCTGGGGTAAACCATGGAAAGCTGTGTAGGTATGTATATTTGCGTGTGTGGACGTGTAAGTATATACATGTGTATGGGGGTGGGTTGGGCCATTTCTTTCGTCTGTTTCCTTGCGCTACCTCGGAAACGCGGGAGACAGCGACAAAGCAAAAAAAAAAAAATATATATATATATATATATATATATATATATATATATATATATATATATATATATATGAGTGATCTTAGATCAGTCAAATATATAAAAAAACAATGCCTTAATTCACGCTGAGAACAAAATGAGATTTAAATGAATGCTGTTTAATGCGAACGAGAGAGAGAGAGAGAGAGAGAGAGAGAGAGAGAGAGAGAGAGAGAGAGAGAGAGAGAGAGAGAGTAAAGGTTTTCAGTGCCGAGCACATCTAGAGTGAATGCTTAAGGGAAGCGTCCAACAAGGAGCTGTATCAGAGGTAAGTACCTCTTTGCTTTTAACATCCAGTACCCCCATCAACTGGTCCCAGGGAGGAGTACAGTGGCTCCCACCTGGGGTAAACCTTGCTACAGTGGACACTTAACATTCTCCAGCACACAGCTGGCCCCTTTACCTTCATTCCAGCTGGAAGTGACGGCTTATGGAGGATCATTTGAGAGTAGAAACTGGATCATTAGCGAGGTAAGGCGGGCTAAATCTCTGTTCTCCCATAAGGAGGCTAGGGAAGAAATAGTTCGTAGGTAATGCCCTACCCATTAAGGATTGCTCCGTAAGCCTAATCTCATGGGGAAACTGGTTGTCATATTTTTGTTTCTGTCTCTCTTTAGCGGGCGGGCCTGATCAGCTACTTGAGTGGAACTATGCGAGAATCTGTGTGACGACGATGGCTTTGTTGCGGTCACTGTGGGAGTTTCCTTGCCTATATTAACAGGACACGACTACGATTAATCTCACTCTTCCGCAAGATGGAAAAATGCTTTATTGAAAACAAATGTTTATATCAGGATTTAACTGAGTTGGTAACAGAACAGAACCAAGGTCTGAGAGGCTGGATCATGCCATGTGATGAGGAGTGAGTAAGTGTATTTACCATCCACCACACAATCAGTTTCCATGACCACCTTATACACAACTACTGCAGGAGCATCACAGACATCACCAGCCTCGTGTGTCTGTGAGCATCTCGACAGACAAGAAAGAGACAGATACGATTCACCACAACTAAAACACAAGGATGACATATAATCTTAAGGATTTTTTCTTTATTTTCCTTTTGTCCTCACTATTATAACAGGTGCAGAAGCACGAAGGAATTGCAGGACTGGAGATGCGAGGTGAAGAAATTCCTCGACCACCAAGTACCTGGTTCGTAATGAGGTGACTGAAGGGTAGAGCAAGTTCCGGACACTCATAAACCTGGTGGATTTATCCTCACGTTCTGATGAGTTTTCTTACCCGAGCGCCACAAGTTACAGCCAATGTGAACACGTCAAGGATAAGCAGACGCCATGGGGAGAGTTGACCCAGGAGGGGTAGTCCTGCCCACCTGATCAACGCCACACCAACACCACCCACGTCAAGAATAAGCAGATGCCATGAGGAAAAGATCCAGAGGGAATCCTGCTCACCTGATCGATCGTCTAACACACTAGCAACCCTCGTCAAGGATAGGCAAAGGGTACGGATGGAGGACCCAGGGATATCCTCACTCACCTGATGCACCACCATCCACGTCATAGACATGCAGGTACCACGGAGGGCCGACTCGAAAGAGACCTCCTCACCTGATCTTCATTGTACGGTCATCCACCGCCCTACTGACACATCCGGGAACATGCAGTGTACGTGTATAATTTTGAGACGATCTTCCTCTAGCTTCAAACTGTAGTGGCTTTGAAATTTCCGTCAACCATTGACACCATTCATACTCCTGGCTTGTAGGAGTTCCATGGACGAGGACAAATTTGACGACCGTCCGTCATGAGACGAAATACACCCACGACTAATCTTTTTCCAACTTTAAACCGTGAAAATTGTCCAGTCTATGATGGTTATGAAATGAGCAATTACCTCCTGTAATTTCCGTTGTCCTTTTAAACTACTGAATGTTAGTTGGCTACTGTAGGCAAGTTGTGATGGCTAGTGGAAAAACCCCAAGCCTTCATTAACGCTTAGGAGAAAAAAAATATATAATTCTGCTGTTATTAAACTAGAAAATGAAAAGCCATGTATAACATTATATGGAGAAAATGCAACAGATAGTTGTAGTGAAGACTTAACAGAGAATCCCACATTTTCACTGAAGATTTGACAGAGAATCCCACATTTTCACAATTTCATTTAACACAACCAGTAGACGAATGTAGTCATATAAGACGTATCTTTAGGCACTTGTATTATCCCAACTGGTTTGTGAACAAAGGTTACTGTAAAGCTTGGAAGACATTTTATGCTTCTTGTAACAAAAATGTGACATAAGGATAAGTCTAAATGCTTAGTGTTGCCCTACTCTCCCAACAAATCTAATCTAAGACGTTCTTAAAACCAGTTCTTGTAATGTTGCTTTCCAGTCAATAACACCATCAGTAAGACCTTAATAAATAGTAAGTCAGATCATGAAACAACTGGGAGTGTTTACGCCGTCAAATGCAAGACATGTAAAGATATATATATATATATATATATATATATATATATATATATATATATATATATATATATATATATATATATATATATATATATATAAGCCTATAACGGATAGGTGTTATTGGCATACGCAGTACGCAGGGATGGCCACAAAAACGCCATCACTAAACACTGTCATGAAAATTATCACCACCAAAGATCTTGAAAATCCCGTTATTCTATACCCCTCTGCTGATTATACCACACGCAACGTCACTGAATCTGTCTTGATTGGTAATCGCAAGAACTTTAATTTGTTCCTAGGCAATTTTAAAGCCCATCCTAACATTTACCAAATCATTATGAGAGAACTGACATAACACGAAAATGTAAAAAGAGTTGTTCAACACTCAACCAGCTACCCAGGTCAATCCCCGCCAAGTGACTCCCCCTTAATCATCCTCCATTTCAACGGTAACTGCCAGACAAAGCAGACAATGGTTGGTCTGTACTGACTGGTGCTGGACAGCGGGACTCAAGTGTGATGTTGGGATTTAAATAACTCTGTTAAGTACTGGCACCTGATGAGGTGGACTGTCGACACGAAACATGTCGTGCCACATGTAGAGGAAAATCACACGTTAAATAAAGTTGTATGAACTCCTACTGAAGTGCAAGTTCACACACACACACACACACACACACACACACACACACACACACATATATATATATATACATATATTTGAGGGAGAGGAGAGAGGTGTATACCAGAATCCAGCAGGTACCAACTACTGACAAATAACAAAATGAAGCGATGAGAGCAACAACAGCAAAACGACAGGTCTTTATGATGCTAAATGAATAACAATTTTAACATCATCATCATCAGCAGCTGCTGGACACACTGTGCCAACTTTTGTTTACAGCGCATGGAATAATAAAATAAACAGTCCTCACATGTAGTTTTGGCATTCCAGAGTTTTACATAGCTATAATTTTCATGATACTACTGATAACAAACACACTCTCTCAGCATATCTATCCTCGCCCGGCCCTCTTTCCGAACGACGCGACACAAAAGACCATCAACAATGATAGCGAGGAATACATAATACAGGATGCATTTCATCTTTTTTTTTTGGGGGGGGGAGTTCCCGTCATGAGTGGGAGTCTGGGGGGGTATATATATATATTTCATCAAATTCAGCAGTGAAGGACCGACCCTCTGTATTTATAATTGTCTGGTTGTGTGATGAATCTCATTTCACGTGTGAGGGGGTTTGTGGAGCGAGCTCATCACAATCGATGGGATGAGGGTCCTCGTGTAGGAGGTATTTACGAGCCCCCGATGATCATATTGGTGTGTATGGCAAAGCTAGATAACAGAAGACCTGATGGTCTATGAAGAGGATACTTGTTAGTCGACAGCACTAGTGTCCTAAACTCCTAATATACACACACATATATATATATATATATATATATATATATATATAGAGAGAGAGAGAGAGAGAGAGAGAGAGAGAGAGAGAGAGAGAGAGAGAGAGAGAGAGAGAGAGAGAGAGAGGTGGGGAAGAGAGAGATAGAGAGACAAGAGGCAGAGCTAGAACAAAAATCTCGTCCTAGCTCTACCTTACTGCTAAAAGTTATCTGTCTTTGTGATAGCAGTCCAGCTCCTCAGTGCGAGGGGCACGGCAGGGCAGGTCCGGGCATATCGCGGTTCGGTTCTGGGCCAATCAGTCAGTGGAGCGAGGGTACGTCCCTGGGATTGTACCTCGAAGCCTCTAAGGCGGAATCCCGGCTAGACAAGTCACGATAAGTGAACGGCGTCCACTGGGATAGGCTACGGGGAAGACGACCAACATCCGGCTCACGAGTCAGGTGCGGGACAGATAGGCCGGTCATTTGCGAGGAGATATCGAGGGAACCCAGACAAGAGGGCAAGCCTTCCTTTCCCAGACGGAGAGACAACCAACTCCTGAAGTCCCGTAACGAACAGTCACCAGACGAGTGACGTGCGTACACAGTCAGGGAGTCGCACAGTCGGGGAAAAAAACTAACATCTCGTTTTAAGAGAGTCTATCCTGTCCCTGCTACTGAGTGGAGAGCAGCCTTGGAGCTTTAGGAGCTTCTGAATGGTAGGTATAAATGTTGTGTAATAATATACATTTATATATATATATATATATATATATATATATATATATATATATATATATATATATATATATATATATATATACTCACTGTGATTGAGATTTTAAAAGCAGAACATCCCATCATAACTGATCGAATAATGTATATATATATATATATATATATATATATATATATATATATATATATATACTTTTTTTACGCATCTTCCATCCAACCTACTGTTCATTACTCCTACCTGTTAATCCTGCAAATTGATAAAAAAGACACTGATTAATACAGATTAATATATTTAATTGAATCCTCTGTTACAGCGCATATTTTTTTTTTTTTTTTGTTTTCGTCCGACTGTTTTACGCCGTTGAGGGGAAAAAATACCTCGCTGACTCTGATGACAAATTCAGAGTGAAATTTCAATCAGATTATATTGTGTTATATTATCCTCCGGGGGGAGGGTGGGTGGTGTTGGGAGGGTGGGGGAAGCTAGCGGGGTAGGGGGACTTAATTACATTAAGAGAAATTAGATAATTAGTATATTCAATAGTATTAATTGGGGATATTGATGAGGGTGTCGGCTGTGTTGCACTTGGGTATAGTGTCACAAAGGCTAATGCTCTCTCTCTCTCTCTCTCTCTCTCTCTCTCTCTCTCTCTCTCTCTCTCTCTCTCTCTCTCTCTCTCTCTCTCTTTCACAAATTGAGAATGACTGACAACAAACTAATTGGCAAACTGGTTTATTAACTGAGAGAGAGAGAGAGAGAGAGAGAGAGAGAGAGAGAGAGAGAGAGAGAGAAAACCAGTACTACCTATAGAGATTATTTGCGTTACCTCATCAATATCACAACATCTTGTCGTTGGCTCGCTCTCTCTCTCTCTCTCTCTCTCTCTCTCTCTCTCTCTCTCTCTCTCTCTCTCTCTCTCTCTCTCTCTCTCTCAATAAATCAGTTAACCAGTCCGTCATTCAATCAGTCAACAAACCTGTGCATAAAGTCCGTCACACTGACAGTCGTGTGTGTGTATATATATATATATATATATATATATATATATATATATATATATATATATATATATATATATATATATATATAGTTGGATGGATGGAACAGAATCAGCCAGGCGGGTAGACTTATCCTTCCCGAGGGCTCAGGGTGGAAGGAGCCAGGCTGGGGTGTTCAAATGTGTTCGGATGTAACCAAGATCAAAAGAATGGAGAGAGAGGTAATATATTTGAAGAAACAATGCCGGATGTTCTGGCTCCGAGTGAAAAAAAAAGCTCATTTATAAAGGGGAAGAATTGTTTGGAAATGTCTAAGGAGTAAAGTCAACAGTTGGTGAAAGGACAAGAGCTACGGAAGGTTTAGCACTACACCTAAGGCAGGAGTTGTGGAAGTGTGTGAAAAAGTGTAAGAAAATGAGCTCTAGACCGATGTGGGTAAAATGGAAGTGGATAGCGAGAGATAGCCGATTATAATTATCAACGCTTATGCACCTGGCCATGAGAAAAAAGATCATGAAAGGCAAGTGATCTGGGAGCAGCTGAGTGTGTCAGCAGCATTGATGCAAGAAACTGCGTATTAGTGACTGTTAAATTAAATGTGAAAGTGGGATACGTTGCAGCTGAGGGTATAACTGGGAGGCATGGCGTATTGAGTGTTATATATGAAAATGGTGAACGACATGTGGAGCTTTGAGCTGAAAAATGGATTTGTAATTGGGAATACCTTGTTTAAAAGGACGGACATACACAAGCATAAGTAAGTGAGCAGGAAAGATGGTCAGCGAGCATTACTGGATCACACACTAATTGATAGGCGTCTAAAAGAGAGGCTTTTGGGTGCGAATGTCACGCTGAGAGAGGCAGCTGATGGGACCTCTGATCATTACCCTGTGGAGGCGAAAGCAAAGATTTGTATGGGTGATAAGAGAGTCATGACAGCAAATCAGCTTGGAAAAGAGACTTGTGTGAAGAAATATCTGGAGAGTGACTGTAGAATGGCAGGAGGTAAGAGTAAACGAAGCTAGGGGAATGGGTGGGGAATGGAAGGTATTTAGGGTCGATGTGATGGTATGTGCGAGAGATGCATGTGGCAAGCGTAAAGTGGGAGGAGGACAAGTTAGAAAGGGTAGTAAATGGTGGGATGAAGAACTGAAGTTGCTACTGAAAGAGAAAAGAGGTATGTAGTCGGTGCTTTCAGAGATATAAAAGAAAGTGGCAGGAGGTCAAGAGAAAGGCGCAGGGTTGAAACAGAGGTCAAATGAGAGTTTAGGTGAACGAGTATTAGTAAACTTTATGGAGAGTAAGAAGTTTTGTAATGAGGTAAGTAGTGTGCGAAAAAAGAGAGAACAAAAAGAAACATTTGAGAAGAGAGTAAATGGGGAGTAAATGGGGAAGTGGGAAGTAGTGATGAAGGAAGGAGGAGATGAAGTAAGTATTTTGAAGGATTGTGGAATGTGTATGATGAAAGGCACATATGTACGGTGTTCGGATAGGGGTGGTATGCGAAGCGAGTCATGAACAGCGGTTTGTTGAAGAGGGAAGTGGTAAAATCCTAACACAAGATGAAATGTGGCAAAGGGGTCTTGGGTGGATGGAATTGGAGTTGCATTTCTTAAAAAAAAGGGGATGACTGTGTTGCTGATTGGTTAGTTAGGATTTTTAGTGTAAGGATCATGGTGAAGTGTCTGAGGAGTGGCAGCATGCATTTATAAAGGTGAGTGATCAAACTACAGACGTTTAAGTTTTTGAGTGTGTCTGATAAGCTGTATGGTAGAGAAGTGATTGAGAGAGCGTAGACATTTACAGAGCATTAGACTGGGGAAGACCAGTGTGGTCTCAGAAGTGACTGGAGATGTGAGGATCAGGTGTTTGCTTTACAGAATGTATGCGAAAAATATTTAGAGAAACAAAAGGATCTGTATGTGCCATTTATGGAACTGGAAAAAAAGGTCTTATGGATATACGGGGTGGAAGGAAAACTTTTAGATGCAGCGGGTTTATATCATGGGTGTGTATGAGTGGAAAGAAAGGAGACGGAATGGTTCCAAGGGAAGGCTGGTTTGCGGGAGGGATAAGTGATGTCTCCATAGCTGTTCAATTTGTGTATGGATGAGGTGGCGAGGGAGGTAAATGTGAGAGCCTTGGAGAGAGAGGTGAGAGTGCAGTCTGTAGGGGATGAGGGGGGCTAGACAAGTGAGTCAGATATTGTTTGTTGATAATACAGCACTGGTGGCAGATTCGAGTGACAAACTGCAGAAGCTGGTGAATGAGTTTGGAAGGGTGTATGAAAGGAGGAAGGTGAGAGTAAATGTGAATAAAAGCAAGGTTATTAGGTTTAGTCGGGTTAAGAATCAAGTTAGTTGGGGATGCGAGTTTGAATGGAGGAAAATTGGAGGAATTGAAGTTTTTTGATAACTGGGAGTGGACATGACGGCGAATGAAACCATGGAAGCGAAACTGAGTCACATGTTGGACGAGGGGGAGGAAGGTTCTGGGAGGACTGAAAAATGTGTGACATGAGAGATCTTTGTCTGGGAGGGCAAAAATGGGTATGTTTGAGGGTAGAGTAGTACCAACAATGTTAATAGGAAGCAAGGCATGGGCTATATATAAGGATGTGCGAAAGAAGGAGGAAGTCCTGGAAATGAAATGTGTGAGAACAATGTGGTGTGAAGTGGTTTGATCCAGTACGTAATGAAAGGGTAAGAAAGAAGTGTGGTAATAAAAAGAATATGGCTGAGAGAGTTGAGGAGTGTTGAAATGGTTTGAACATAGGGAGAGGATAAGTGAAGAGAGGTTGACAAGGAGGATATATGTATCAAAAGTAGAACGAACATTGAGAAAGGTTAAACCAAACTGAAGATGGAATAATGGAGTGAAAAAAAAATTGAGTGACTGGGCCTTTAACATGCAGAATGAGTGAACTGGAACGATATGCTATACAGGAGAAAATATGTTGTCGATGGACTGAAGCAGGGTATAAGCGGCCGTGGTAAACCATGGAAAGGTCTATGGGGCGTGGCTATGCACAAGGAGTTGTGGTTCCGGTGCATCGCGCTTAACAGCTAGATACTGGATGTGAGCAAATGCGACTTTCTTCGTCCGTTCTCGATACCTCGCTAATGCGGGAAACGGCAATCAAGTATGAGCATACATCTATATATATATATATATATATATATATATATATATATATATATATATGGAAGAAAAACCTGGAATATCACATTAATACATGCAACACCAAGAGTCTCTAATTTAAACAACTAAGTCTACAATATAATGATAGACAGAAACAAACCTTCACACCAATTTCTAATGTGTCCCATCTGTCACCCGTGTCAAGATACAGCAAAATGTTCCAGGAAACATCACAAACATTAATTATCCAACATTCTCCAAGACTTGCCTAAGATGTTGCGTATGATGTTTCTTTCTCATAGAAACACCTTCACGTTACACGATGTTTGTGACAAAGGTAAACCAAAAGGGGTACTGGAAATATCCTGGATTCAGTGTGTGTGTGTGTGTGTGTGTGTGTGTGTGTGTGTGTGTGTGTGTGTGTGTGTGTGTCATCAAAAGAAAATAGCCAATAAGAATTCTCTTCCAATGGTCTGCCCAGTTTGTAGAGGGCAGAGATCTAAGACACATCACTGTAACAGATGGGCGAGCCATGAAGACGTGGCTGGAGATTAATCCACGAGGATCTCTCTTAATTTTTGTTTGGGGAGGAGAAAGGTCTTCGGGAAATTGAAGAATTTGGGACGTGGTTGTTGGAGGGGTTCTTGGGAGTGAGGTTAGGAGGAGAAAGGGAGGAAAAGAGAAGGAAAGGAGGAAGGTTACAATTGGTCCAGGGATCTCAACCCAGGTGCTTCATTATGATAATCAAGGTATGTGTCATGTGGAAGTTACCACAGAGGAGGTGATACTTGGTCAGTACACAGCTAATATCACAGCAGTAAAAAGGGAAATCCTCACTTAGCACACGCCTCTCTTCCTTCTTTTGGAAAAGTAAAAGCAGGAGGGGAGGATTTCCGCTCCTGCTTGGAGTGCACTCTTACATCCGCAAAAGTCCCATACAAAGGACACAGGTAGTACAACAAGGATTTTTAAATGGTACTTCATACTGCTGCTGCTGATCCTATCTATATACTGTCAGTAAACAGCAACGAATGCCTCTCGTGTTATGAAAACGACTGCGAAGCAATGGAAGACAAAGAACTCGTCATGATGCTATCTCTTTGTATATCTCTCGGCACGAATTACGTAGAGCATTAGGACGACCCTTCTTTGATAAACGAAAGTCGAGAACTGAACGTAAAGGAAAGTTAATATCTCCTTTACAACGTAGTAAAGAACTTGACCATAGAACGTTTCTCACCAAAATCTACAAATTCGGCTTCACCTCTGCATAACTCTAACGTGAATCACTGTTCCTTACAGTTTTCGAAATATCCAGAAAAACATCTAAATATTTGAGATCAGCCTGGCTCATGAGTCATAATATAGCGTTCCAGCTCTACTGACCTACGTTCATCTAAAGCCCGATCTTCACATCTCATAGATAGCCATACATATTTCTTCGACAGAGTAGTATGAATGCTGCCCACGCATCATCATCTGCGTGACTTACAAGACGACTAAAAGAGGCGGAAGATGTGAGGGTAAAAGGGGTTTCAAATCCTTCCCTCCTGTATCATCATCTTCTGAAAGCGAAAAAGGGAGGTATGTGCTCGTGCATTCCATAAATGAAAGTTTACAAAGTCTGAAAACAAAGGTATGCGAATAAGAAGAGAGGCAATCTCCGATCACGAAGTTCGTCTGTGAGGTGTGAAATGTAAATTGGGGTGATTACCTTTTGTTGGATTGTTTGAAGCCCTCGTCAATACGTCTCTGCATAATAAGTTACGTGACCGTACATCAAACAGTGGCTGGGACTGGACTGCGTTGGTTGTACAGATGGTGGCAAGGGTTGGTGGGAGTGGTGGCGTTACAGCGATTAGTAGAGATGGTGAAAGGTGGTTATAGAGACAGTGGTTGTGGCTAGGGGAATGACAACGAGAATGACATAAATGGTGGCGCAGGTGACAACAGAAGTGGTGGTAGCGGAGGTGGCAAATATGGTAGTGGTGGTAGACGGGTGTTAGAGGAACAGTAACAGAAGGAGTGAAAGAGATGGTAGTAAGTTGAAGATGGTAGTATGGGCAGAGGTTATGGTAGAGGGAATGACAGGCAGGTATGGAGATGGTGGCAGAGGTGGCGAATGAAAGTGGGTGGCAAAGGAGTTAACAAAGACAGTGGTGGCAGAAGTGGTATCAATAATCAATGTCATTCGTAGTGCGGATGGTTAAAAGAGGTGGTGGCAAAGGGGTAATTGAAGGAGTGGTGTCAAAAATAATGAAGAAATAAATGCCAAGATGGTGGATATGCAAAGGAGGGAGGCAAGAGGCGGTGAACGAGACAGAGGCAAAGGGGAGGGCAAAGGTGCCAGGCAAAGGTGGTGGCTGTACACGTGACCTCAACATCAACAGGGACCCGCCTTGCCCAAATGGGAACACACGTGGCAGGTTTAATGGAATCCATCCACAAGACGTGAAGTTATTGTGCGGAAACTAAATAATCTACAAGTGCAGCACTGAGCTTGACCTTTGACCTTTCGATCTTAAGACCAAGAGAGAGAAAGCCTCCTTGACCCAAAGGAAACAAACGTGCCCGGTCATAATGACAACCATTGGGTTTAGCTAATGTTTTTTTTATGTTGGAATAAAATCATCTATATAAGTCTAGCAATGACCTTGACCTCTGACCTTTTTACCTTGAAATCAATAATGTCTTTCTTGTCCCAAGGGAAACACTCATGTTAAGTGTTGACGAAATCCAATCCCTTTAAATCATTTTTGCACAGTACATCATTCGCAAAATCAACTTAAAATGCACGGGTGACCTTGACTTTTGACCCCTACATCAATAGCAGTCTTCCCGCTCCTACAAGTTACTGCGCCGTGAAATATAGGTCCGGGTGACCTACTTTTGGCGGGATGCTAAAGCGTTCATCGGTATGCATAAGCATATGATATTTACATGACCATACGTCAAAAAGTGGCTAAGAAATGGAATCAGATCCAAAACTTAGAGACGTGATATGTACATCATCATGATAATAATAATGCTTTACTCTTCGTGAGACAATAAACTGCTCATCCATATGCATCTGCTTACAGAGATACACGAGTATACATCATAAAGTGGCTGAAACAGGCTCGTATCTATAACTCAAGTGTGCCTTGAACCCATAACTACAACATAACCGCACTGTGGCTCATCTCAGACCTCAGCCTTAACCCGAGTCACTATGACTTGAACCGTAAGTCAGCTTGTGGGGCGATGATGCACCCATCATCGCCCCATCAGCTGACCATCATCATACGAAGCTAACACGACCCTCCAGTCAGACAGTCGCTGTGATAAACTCGAAGACTTAAAACTCAACCAAGGTGAGGGCATGCGTACGTAACACAGACAGGCGTACGTGGCACGGACACGAACACAAGAGGGTGGTGATCTAAGTTCCCTCTGTACTTCGTTGGAACGATCAATAAGACCACCCTCAAGCATAACTTCCACTCCCTCTATTACTTCCAACACCAAGACTAATATTCACAATATCACCACTGCCGCCGACCACAGCCATCACTTGTACCACTACAAACGCCATCGTGATCAAGAACAATCCGACCCCTTACCCCGCCACCAGCACCAGGAACACCAGTGTCATCACTACCACCTCCATCATCACATCCACTGTCTCCACCTGCATCACCATACATAGCATCAACATCCCTTCCTCCACTACCACAACTACACACAACCACTTCCTTCGTCTCCACAAACACCATTACCACCACCCTTCTTTCATCAACACACCGCAAACACCACATCGACCACTTCCCTCGCCACCACAAACATCACAACCACCACTTCTTTCACCACTACAAAAGCCATAACCACCAAACTTCTTTCACCACCACAAACACCATAACCACTACTTCTTTCGCCAACACAAACACCACAACCACCTCTTTCTCCATCGCCAGTCACACCACTTCCTCCAACACAACAAATACCACCCCTGCCGCCACCACCACCATCACCCACTATCACCACCACCACCACCACTACCCACCACTACCAGCAGCAGAGCAGCAGCATCACCGGGGCCTGAGAGTGAGGGCGGCTGCCGTAACAGATGGGGCGACATTAATGGGTTATTAGAGAAGAGATTATGTGGCAATTGGGCAGCTGATCCCGTATTAATGTAAGGTATAAAGGGGATAAGAATTTCAGGACTTTGCTCCCCGGACCGGCAATCGGAACAAATTGGTGCTGGTGTTGTTGAATTAGTTGTGTTAGGGAGGAATTAGCGCTACTTGGAAACTTGCTTCTCCATCCTAGCCTTGGATTTACCCTTCTGCTCTTCGTCTTGCCTCTCCCCTTGGTCGTGTGATCACGCCAGCCTGACAGATGCAACGCCCGGGGTGCTCTTCTGTATTAAGCTTATCCAACCTACAACGGGGCAGTTTACGTAATGCATTCGATTTCCATACCCGAATCACACGTTGCAAAACAGGCAGTAGTTTACTTCTGCACGGGAGAGACGAGTTTACACACGAAATTTCGAACTCGTACGATGACGGTGTTTTGTTAATACTGGTGTCTGTGTCCCTCTACAGAATAACCATCCATAAAAACGTCTCTCTCTCTCTCTCTCTCTCTCTCTCTCTCTCTCTCTCTCTCTCTCTCTCTCTCTCTCCTCTGCTTTTCGCTGGCTAAGGAACAAATGTGAATGAGGCAACGTTCAAGGAGAGAATTGTGGGAAAGGGAGGAGGGAGAGATAATGAAAGAGTGTAGATGATAACGTGAGAAAGATGAGGAGAATTGATGGATGAGTGAATGAAAAAATAAAGTGAGCGAGAGAGCCGAAGACTCAAAGAGCGAGCCGGTGATGAGTGTAATGAGTCTGAAAGTGAGGGATTGAGGCGGTGACTGCAAGAGAAGGAGAATGAGTCACTAAACAAATGGATGGATGAGCCTGTGCGTGTGTGAGTGAACGCGTGTGAGCCCCAGGGTGTGAGCCCCGTGCATTACTCACCAGGGGGAGATGGAGTAATCAGTGTCAATTGATTAATGTCCGGGCTTCATCTAGGCGCGACTGTAATCAGGAAAGTTTGTGCATGATCAATTGTTTCATTAATCTAAGGCAAAGGAGAAGGCTAACATGATGTTTCCTGTTCAAAATCGCTTAAACCTGACCATAAATGACGGGTTACCTGATTACAATGACGGATTACCTGATTACAATGACGGGTTACCCGATTACAATGACTGGTTGGTCGGTCAGACTTAACCCTGCCTGATCCTTATCTCATGTGGGCTGATTCTCATATTGCGTGACCTGACCTTTAACTCATGTGACCTGCCCTCTGTCTTGTGTTACTTGACTCCTTTTTTTCCCATGTGACATGACCCATGTGACATGACACTTCTCTCACGTAGCGTGACTCTTATCTCGTTTGCTCGTCTCTTATCTCATGTGAACCGAGTCTTATCTCATGTGGTCGCTTCTCGTCTCGTGTGGCCTGACTCTTATCTTATGTAGCCTGAATCTAATCTCATACACTCGTCTCTTACCTGACGTGACCTGACACGTAAACTGAATCATCTCATGTGACCTGACCCTCATATCATACGACTCATCTCATGTGACCTGACATTCTATCTCATATCACCTGACTGGGAGCAAGAACAAAGATCACCAATATTTCCAACGTATGAGAGTCGCGGGTCTCAAGGATCTGTACATAGTCGAAGGCCCTTCTCCTCCTCCTCCTCCGCCTCCACCTCTACGTATGGTCCCAGCCACCGTTGTGGTCGACCTATGGAATGTGTCACAACACAAGTAGCGCGACAAAGAACTCCAGCATTCCCGTTTTCCAAGTTCATTCCAGCTCGCTGTCCCGTTTTCTAATATGATTCCAGCTGGGGCCTTTTCATCTCAGATGTGCAATGTATTTCTTATATCTAATCAATCAAGTCTACAGAAAACCTGAAGCGGATTGATGTACTTGTCCGACACGTAGTTTTAATGTGATTTTGCTTTCTCAGAATCAGTAACAATATGAAGATGGTTAGGCTTCTTCAAGCCTTTGTCTTAACGTTAACATAGCACAACGGTGCACGGCTCTTCTTGAGCACGACAGTGCACGTCTCTTGAGCACGACGGTACGAAACCCTAGGCATGACCCCAGCCCAAGTCTTTAACCTCATCGATAAGGAGCGGATCAAAGATCAGATCTCCCACAAGGGTTTATATTAATATCAAGCCTCAGTCCCAACTATAATTTCGATTGTGTTTGTAGAATGAAATGGAATAATTGTGAAGGCTATATCATTCTCCAGCCTGGGACCTCAGGTTCTTCACCAAGTAGAGCCACAGTCCCTATTGTTCGTGTCAGTCCCAGGCAAAGTAGAGTTAATATCCGTCGTCATGTTAAAATTCGTTTGTGTGAGCATCTTTTTCTTTTTTTTTTTCTTCTCTTCCTTCATATCGACATAAGCTAGTCGGAAATTACTAGAGCATAAGTTTATATTTCCTGTTTTAAAAGATGCTGTGTGTTAAGGATATTAAGTTTACTGGTCAGGGTCACACACCCCCACTCCCCTCCCAACCTCCATGCATCTCTCTCTCTCTCTCTCTCTCTCTCTCTCTCTCTCTCTCTCTCTCTCTCTCTCTCTATCTATCTATCTATCTATCTATCTCTCTATCTATCTATCTATCTATCTATCTATCTGTGTGTGTGTGTGTGTGTGTGTGTGTGTGTGTGTGTGTGTGTGTGTGTGTGTGTGTGTGTCTG
>NC_092235.1:53207737-53235237 GCF_036320965.1 Panulirus ornatus | reverse complement strand
ATCTTAATCATCTGAGATGATCATGTTCATCATCTGAGACGATCATCTTAATCATCTGAGATGATCATGTTCATCATCTGAGACGATCATCTTAATCATCTGAGATGATCATGTTCATCATCTGAGATGATCATGTTCATCATCTGAGACGATCATCTTAATCATCTGAGATGATCATGTTCATCATCTGAGACGATCATCTTAATCATCTGAGATGATCATGTTCATCATCTGAGATGATCATGTTCATCATCTGAGACGATCATCTTAATCATCTGAGATGATCATGTTCATCATCTGAGACGGTCATCTTAATCATCTGAGATGATCATGTTCATCATCTGAGACGATCATCTTAATCATCTGAGATGATCATGTTCATCATCTGAGACGGTCATCTTAATCATCTGAGATGATCATGTTCATCATCTGAGACGATCATCTTAATCATCTGAGATGATCATGTTCATCATCTGAGACGATCATCTTAATCATCTGAGATGATCATGTTCATCATCTGAGACGATCATCTTAATCATCTGAGATGATCATGTTCATCATCTGAGATGATCATGTTCATCATCTGAGACGATCATCTTAATCATCTGAGATGATCACCTTCATCATCGAAGATTATCGCTGTGATCATATGAGGGGCAAGTACTCGCATATCTACACATAATATGATCGATAATTACCGATTCATGCACCACACTACATAAACAACGTCCCTTGCTTCAAACAATATCCCATGATGGTGTAAACTACTGAGTTTAAAACATGATGCACGATAGATCAGGATGAACAAACAACACACAATAAAGGACAAGCAATGCAATATGACAAACAACGTTACATAAAAGGAAACACAAAGCACCGCGCTCGACAGACAACATACCATGATTGATAAACAACGTACCATGACGGACAAACAACGTACCACGACGGACAAACAACGTACCATGACGGACAAAAAACGTACCGTGACGGACAAACAAGGAACCACGGCGGACAATCACCGTACCATTACGGTCAAACAACGTACCATAATGGACAAACAACGTACCACGACGGACAAAAAACGTACCATAATGGACAAACAACGTACCACGACGGACAAAAAACGTACCATAATAGACAAACAACGTACTACGACGGACAAAAAGCGCACCATGACAGCCAAACAACGTACCACGACAAACAAACAACGTACTACGACGGACAAAAAACGTACCATGACGGACAAACAACGTACCATGACAGCCAAACAACGTACCACGACGGACAAACAACGTACCGTGACGGACAAACAAGGAACCATGAGAGGGGGAGCGGGGAGAGGCAGCGAAGCACACCCGAGTTAAGGGTGGGTAGGAACTTGCCCTCGTTACTGGCCCACGTGTGGTGGTACAAGAAGGAGGCAAGAAAGGAAAGTGTTGAGGCCGAAGTTGAGATGGGGAGCGGAGGAGGGGGGTCGGGGGGAGGGGGGAAAGAAAATGGAAATGGACGGTTAACCAAGACAAAATTATGAAAGAAAATCGATATGTGTATATATATATATATATATATATATATATATATATATATATATATATATATATATATATATATATATATACATAGTGTGGGTAGATCTGTTCAAAATACAGAACAGCATGATAACGAACGAGAAATATAGTGTGATATTAAAAACCACAGAAAGGAAATGAATAATGTACCGAGTTAAAAAGGAAGGTGGACTGGGGGTAAAATGCGAATCGTATCGGCGTGGGAGAGAAAACGGCGGGATGATGGACGAAAGAGGAAAATGGGAAGCTGAGAAGGAAGGCGGAAGGGCCGGCCAATTATCTCCTGCCACTAAATATTTACTCGTGAGCAGACAGTGGGCGGCGGGTGGGAGAGCTTGAGCGATAGTCGCCTCATTACGGCCATGAGCTCATCGATTAATATGCGCCCCGTCCGCTCTCTTATGTATTCGGCACCACGGTTATAACAGGAACCTTGTACACGATGGGTTAATGTGCGCGCGCGCGCGCGCGCGCGCGTGTGTGTGTGTGTGTGTGTGTGTGTGTGTGTGTGTGTGTGTGTGGAAGAGTGAGGGGGGTTGGAGTGAGGAGGAGGAGGTCCATCTCACGGGACCACAAGCAATGTTCCTGTGCTTGAGAGACCTGAGGATGTATCGACATACCAGGGGGGGTTGAGGCAATGTGCTGGAGCTGTGGACCCACTGTAATAACACACACACACACACACACACACACACACACACACACACACGCGCGCGCGCGCGCGCGGCGCAATGTTTACCTTGCTTCACGTAGCTTGACTCCCGAGGTGCGCTGCGTTGCGCTCACTGCATTGGACTGACCTACTTGCTTAAGTTGCGTGAGTCCTTTGGTCACTTGGCAACACAGCACAGTCGTTATTTCCTTATGTTTCTTTATGATTCCCTTTCGGCACTGCGCTATACAACGGGTTTATCATCCAACTCTGACGTGCTTCACTCCCTCGGTCGCTGCGCTGCGCACAGCGGGTGTATCTTGCTTGAAGCTGCTTGACTGATCAGTCTGTCACTCAGTATAGTATTGTGACCGTCGCTACAGACACACTATCATTCGGTCCTGTCTGAGACTACCTCAGCGAGAGATGACAGAGTGTTCCACACTAGAAACGTAATTGAAAATACAACGTTGAGACGATCAAGTGAGCCCCGGGGCTGGACTTGCACGGGTTCGAATGGGGGGGTGTGCGGCTGTCGGCTCAAGACCAAGCCAGGTGTTCATCCTCCCCTCGTGGTTGGTCTACCGCTGGGTACCTGGCTCAGGCTGAGGGTATTGGAAATACGAGATAAAGCAGCATCTCCCTGGATGGTCATCTCACCATGCTGAGCCTCACAATCATCACCACCACGACATAATCCTAACCTATTCTAAATTCAAAACTCACTTGACAGGGATAAAAGTGCTTCTCCTAATTAGTATAACTTGACATGCTTGGATATACCGTGTCTCTCACAATCAGAATACCGGAAGAACTTGAATTAAATAATTTCTTATCATTACAGCTACAAAAGTTTCGATAACTGCATTTATTACAACTACAATTATCAAAACAGGTTGTGATCATTGTGCTTCTCACAATGTAATAACTGACCAACTTCCAACAAAAGTGATTATCGCGATTACTATCATCCAGCGGGTTTCGATGGCGATGATTTCCACAATCACAACAGCAATACAAGTTTACAAGGTCGGAGAGAACTCGCTCTTGTAACGACATCAATTCCACAACATATCGACGACTCATACAAAATTCTCTCTCCACATGGCGGTTATATTGTATCAAACTGTCCGGCAAAATCCCTGAACACTTTCCACGTTACTTTGAACAGTGTTATACTCTAGATGCCAATCACACATAAAGCAAATTCACCCACGGGGGAATTTTCTTGTAAAGCAGGAGAGAATGTGAAATGTGATATATATACATCAAATCTCTCACTACCATTGAAGGAAACTCCGGGAATGTATACTGTGGTGACTTAATAGTATAAAGGAATGCCATAGGAGAGACATAGTGACGTAGTAGTACATAGCAGAGCCAATGGAGAAGCAGTGACGGGATAATTCGAATGACACCAACGAGGAGAAAACATAATGGGGGAAGACTATGACTGAAATGACGGCACGCTTCGAAATGAAGATGGAAAATATGTGGAGTCGTGAGGCAACCCATGTGTGAGGGGATGATACAATGCCACAAGTAAACCATTGAGTAAGCTTTAGTCCAATCCAAGAGCTGGTCGTTAATGATCAGGTTCAGTGGTCTGGCCTGAAGTAATGAACACTGGATGCGGAGTATAAGCAAAGGTTAGACACAAGAAGATCGTGACGAAATAGTGTCGGTGATGGAAACGCCACCAGCACTGACGCCTCCCGGTTATATGTTGAATAACAACGGAGGCTTCATGGAACGTACCGACTCGAGGGGTAACTATAAGATCAAATGACTTGATGAGAAACAGGGATTTAGCCTAGAAATAAAAAGAAAAATAGGGTTACCACCGTGGCTCTTTCCTCGTTTTATGTACATTTTCTGATGGTATTCCATTCTTGAAATATATATATATATATATATATATATATATATATATATATATATATATATATATATATATACTATCAGAGAAAGTATACACGACGAGGAAAGAGCCAGTGTTACTCGTAATAAAGGCAGAGAACCTGAGGCCAACTTTTAATTGCTAAGAAACGACTTGCAAATTACGGAGCAGAAGAGAAGATACTGTCTCGTGCCCGGAATGGTTGAGTCGGTCGTTCGTGCAGTGACTGGATGGAGGACACATTTAACAAGTACAGCCACAAAATTAAAACCAAAAAGGCCCAACCAGAGTACGAGGAGGAACGAGTTAGGAATCAGCAAAATCTCATCTGAGTCAGCATCAGTTGTTCAGATGCTAAACAGACGTGTTTAACAAGCCTTCCATATTGCTATTAGTAACTGTGGTGAAGTAGTGAGCGTTCCTGACAGTGAAGCAATCACGGGCTGCTCAATGTCGAGCTCATAGGTTCGAATCCTGGTTCAGTCAGTCGCTCTAGTGTCAACCCAGCAGTTCATTAACTCCTAGGGGTTGGTCCTTAAGTTGTGTGTGTGTGTATGTGTGAATTTGAATTCCTATATTCAGCGTCCTGAGGTTACCACCGTCCACTTGCAACCGTCCGCAGTCTGTGTGTGTGTGGCTGAGCAGAACAACATTGTTAACTCCTGAACCACGACGTTACGCCTCTGGAAAACACAATGGCACGACTCGAGCACACAAACGGTGCGGCCTTCAACCTGACCCTCCAAGGGTCGGGCTAAAGGCCAGTCCACCGTCGTAGTTAACGGTCGTTATCGTCTTACTCCAGACATTAAATATTCTAGAATCTATACAAAGTACTTATCAGGCCTCAGATAAGGGACTATACAAACACGAAAGATCTCTATAGAGGAGATGTAACTTGCAATACCAGACTATTGTGTCTGAGCTGTGGTGTGGGGGTAGCAGGACAGTACACAGGAGGGGGCCTCCTCCCACTCAATTCTGTCCTCGGGGACACAAACAGACAATAATGGACCGTCAAAAGAAATGGTGAAAGCTGAGCTACGACTGCAACCAGGTCGTGTAATTATATACAAGTTTGGCCTCTGATTACAAACGAGCTTTGGACTACAACACTGCAATATGATCATCCTTAATCATGATCAAATCAACGCAGTTGGGCAACACAAGGGAATTGAAAATGTACTCTGCGTTTGTAATATCCATCCCTCATCTCTCTCTCTCTCATCGCCGAAGGTTTATGAACAGTAGGAACACCTGTTATAGGGTTAAGCAGACACCACGAAGGGTTTTGTGTAACACTATGATGAAGAAGGACACTCCCACAGTGACTGACGGACGAAGACGGTCTAGATATTGAAATCGCCATTACGAACGAATTAAGGCTGAAGTGAACAGCCTATCTGATAGCTAGATGTGGCCCAAGAACCATTAATCTGGGGCACGAATGTCATATTCTTTTCTTTTGGCAGATGTATGTCACTACGAGCCATGTACATATATCATGATATACATGTGACGATTACATTAGATTCTGAAGTGAGTCTTGTAGTGTGTGTGTGTGTATGTGTGTGTGTATGTGTGTGTGTGTGTGTGTGTGTGTGTGTGTGTGTGTGTGTGTGTGTGTGAAAGCGTGCTTGCGTGTGTCTGTGTGCATGATACAGCAGCAAGAAATATCTACGTACAAAACACCACGTTTTATGAAAAGCCAACAAGATACACTTGCACCTCATATAATAAATTGTAAAAAGAAAATAAATCTTTTCATTAGATATAGTCAACATTTCATTTGACTTTATTAAAAATCAGCAATATATGTCTTAGCATTATGTACTCTAAAAAAAAATTTATTACTCTCTCTCTCTCTCTCTCTCTCTCTCTCTCTCTCTCTCTCTCTCTCTGTATATATATATATATATATGTATATATATATATATATATATATATATATATATATATATATATATATATATATATATATATATATATATAAAATATACTTTTTTTTCTTACATATTTGCCATTTCCCGCGTTAGCGAGGTAGCGTTAAGTACAGAGGACGGACCCTTAGAGGTAATATCCTCATTTGGCCCCTTCTCTGTTCCTTCTTTTGGAAAATACTAAACGAGAGAACTATTCTCCCCTGAAAACTAATTCTAGCTTTTTCCTCTTATCTACGGTTACCTACAGGACACCAGCAAAATACACCATAATCATTCAGGGTGAAATAAAAGAAAGCAAGAGAAAAAAGAAGATAGTATGAAGGTCCAGGACCCTCAAAGGCTAATAGGCTATAGAAGGAAACAAAGGCGCAAAATAGAAGAGAATTCCACAGCTTTGCTGTTCGAGGATAAAAAAAAAAAAAAAAAGGAGGTATCACAACGGTTGATTCTCGTGTGGCTAATCTTCACAAAAGAAACTGTGGGAAGCAGAAGCCAGGTGCGTGCTGTTGATGCAACACTTACTGGCAGGGACACAGCACGAAGCAACTACACTAAATACATTTATACACATTTCAGATGTGGGATTCAGAAGAAGGCTTTACATTAATCCACGGATCTCTCCCCCACCCTAACCGTCCCCCTTAAGGGATTTTTCAAGGTGATCTCAATCAAATCCCTGACATGTGTTTGATCACTACCTGGGACCTGGAAAATAAATATCCACTGTGGTGGACACAACCACCAAACACATTAGACTGACATCATCCAACACTTTTTCTTTTTCAAATGAAATCAGAGCGGAAGGCTAGTTATGTCATACCATGCTTTCAAAAAATACATTCATTATGACCTAAATGAGCAACAGCTTCGTATATTCCTCTTAAGAGATATCCAGTCAACATCTCCAGAGGAAACACCAGGCGAGGTGAAGAATTAATCAATATATGACAGTATATCTGTCAAGGAATCGCACACGCTTCACAGGTAAATTCGATATCCCTATAACCTCTCAGATGCCATTAATGTAAGAGCGATAGTTTTAGAATGTAAACAGAACTAACAACGATCAATCACCGTTTTTCTCTTTCTGAATATCAAGATCAGCAAAAGTCTTCGGTATGGATGAGACAACCAAAACGAGATTCAAATCAGATAAATTTTCGAAAAACAAGTCAAACGAAAAGTTGGCCACACGAACTGAAACAAGACAAAAGCCGAGGACAATGACAGAAAATAAATTCACTGACAAACGTACAGAAAAAAATAATAAGGCCACTAGCAAACGTCACAGTAAAGAAAAAAGGTAAACAATTCAAACCCGACAGAGGATAATAAAAATGAGGATAATAAAGATGTCTGTGTAAGTCTTCATGACATATATGGCCAGACAGCGTCCAGCGCGTGTATACATTAACGACCTGAGCACGAAAGTACGACCCTTGTGTATGACTCGTGAGGACGACAAGTATGATCCTGGGGTATAATTACCCAACCTTTTCGACCTTAAATCAAGGCCAAGCCATCATGCCCATGGGTCGTACTGTGCTCAACCAGTTAACATGGAACACACAGGTGATCATATCAAAACCCCGCGAGCATAACTCATATTCTCAAACGGTGGAAGCCTAAGAGTCTTCCCCTAATATAATAGTTTCTGTTGAATATATATCTTGTAACTACTCTTAAAAAAAAAAACAATAGAAAACAGGAAAACAAGGATGAACATTAACAAAACTTCTCACTAAGACTGAAGAAGAATTTTTCAAATTATATGTTGAGATGATGAAGGATGGCAGCTTAACATGAAGGTTCACAATATAGACTTAATAGCCTGAGAACCACAATATCATTTGCCATGTAGGAATGATAACACTCACGCGAATGACCAACACGAATAATGTTCACATTAGAATGATTAAGAAACAAGTAGATCCTCAACAGTAAGCTTCCAAATATATATATGTCAGTGTTGAGGATGAAAATGTATCAGCACGAGATCTAATGGTTGAGTTTCCATTCAGATGCAGAATTCGGCTTTCAAGAGACAAGGAAACGCATCCAGAACAAAACGATGTGACTGTAGAAAGGTCTAACGTTGAGACTCATTGCTTCAAAGAAAACAATCGTGAACTTGTCTTCCTAAAACAAAAGCTCAGAGATTAACTGTCCTCAGTAAAGGACTACTGATAAGGTTGGCAAAACTGGTGATGTGGACGTTTGGTTCTCGAATATAACTCTGATACCCGACTAACAATAGTGGGCTCCAGCAACAGCAAAAGGACTTGACAGTAGAAGTTGCATTCAGTTTCGCTCTCTAAATTTCAAGGATATGAGAGGAAGCAACATCAGCGGCGCTGAAACTCAGTGTATGTGTCTAGCTGACGCCCCTCTGATGTCTGGTCCACCATCCTCTGGGCTCCTACTTAAAAGAGAGAAAGAAATTACGTCTCCAGGCAAGAAAGACGATATGCTCATATATACAGGATATATGTCAAGCTGTAACCAGAAGACAACAGCAGCCCTTCACTGAGAGCCAATATAATGATGTGCGGTGCATGGTATGTTCAAACAAGCACAAACATAGCAATGCCAGTGGGATACGAGGGTCCGGTGTTCAGTGGGAAACTGGGCTTCAAGCTGACAGAGAACTCGTCATGAGAACTCGTGGCTTTGTTGGCTGAGGAAGTAGACAACATCCCAGATATCGAAGTACGTAGAAAGAAGACATTATCTTTTAATCAGATAACCAATCCTAACCACTTCAGATGACACGAACAGTTATCATTGTGCCTAGTGACCTATCGCGTTGGCGAGAAACTCGAGGAGACACATGTACTCATTACATTAAGAACTAATTGGTGTTTAAGACACAAGACGCATCCAAGTGGCCTGAGAAGAAATGCGACATTTCGTCATGTGTTCGTCGTTAGCTCCAGTGTGGAGGCATGGGTTAACGCAGAGTGTTATCAAGAAGGTGATGTACAATGATGAGGAGTGTTTGACACAACTGTCTTCAAACTGTGACATCTTGTTTTCAACGATCATCCTGTGAGTTCCCAGTAATGCCACCATGTGTGGCGTTATCACCGAGTTATGTGACATTCTATAAACACACACGTTGCATTTCCTTTTCGTTTTTGATCTAAACAATCTACGTTCTTTGATGGCTTACACTGAGGAAGTAGGGAGCAATTTCCTGAACAACTAGTGCATACTGGCTCTGGGCCTCTTATAGCAACTGGCACAGTTCATGAGATAACTTATTAGCCTATGAACATGACACCCGTTTACTTCTAGTTAACTATTCTTACTCTATAAGTATGTAGCTAAAAGGGCTAATATTTTCGAAAATGCAACATAATGAAAAATGAAATGCTTGTATAAGTTCTCATTCTGACAAATATGTCTCAGTTCAGATGATAACTCGATCCCCACGCTCTCCAACACTGTAAAACGACAACTGCGAAGTAAACTAGGTAACACTACGTAAACAGATCAATACAAAAGTACAGTTCAGTCAAATGAAGTAATATTTGCAGGGATCACAGGCTGGATCCCTAGCCAAGTACTTCATAAAGCATCCACAGGAAGCAGACACAGGATGAAGCGCATGCCACACATCCAAATCTCTACATGGAAAAGAGGAGCTCCTGTAGTAGTAGTAGAAGTAGTAGTAGTAGTAGTAGTAGTAGTAGTAATAGTAGTAGTAGTAGTAGTAGTAGTAGAAGTAGTAGTAGAAGTAGTAGTAGTAGTAGTAGTAGAAGTAGTAGTAGAAGTAGTAGTAGTAGTAGAAGTAGTAGTAGTAGTAGTAGTAGTAGTAGTAGTAGTAGAAGTAGTAGTAGAAGTAGTAGTAGTAAAAGTAGTAGTAGTGTTAGCAAAAGTAGTAGTAGTAGTAGTAGTAGTAGTAGTAGTAGCCGTAGTAGTAGTAGTAGTAGCAGTAGCAGCAGTAGTAGTAGTAGTAGCAGTAGCAGTAGAAGTAGTAGAGGTATATGATCCTAACTGCATTTGTTGAACCTGGCCACACACACACACACACACACACACACACACACACACACACACACACACAGTCCACTTGTGTCTTCTGGGAGACGGTGAGGGTATACGTAATGCCATGCACGAAGCATGAACTCTTGTGTGCTACTGATAAAAACGCATAATGATTTAGTTCACCACATACATTAATTATACCATCAGCCTTTTATATAAAGACAATGCAGAGGGTACGTAAAGACGCCACCAAACTATACTGTGAAATGCATTTACAAAGGAGGAAGGTTTTCGCACATAGCTAATGTTGGGGCACGCATGACCTCAGTACAGTGTTAGATATGGAATCATATCAAACTGAACAGCTGCTCTAAACATTACCCATTGGTAGAACTAATTTGAATCCTTATATTTTTAGAGAAGCATAATAAATAAAGCTAATAGCATGCGTCTGCAAATGGCACAGACCCAAGGAGATGTAACTAATTATTTAAACAAAATTTATGTATGTAACTGTCAGGAAAACCTCTCTCTCTCTCTCTCTCTCTCTCTCTCTCTCTCTCTCTCTCTCTCTCTCTCTCTCATATATATATATATATATATATATATATATATATATATATATATATATATATATATATATATATTCCTATGAGTCCAAGGGGAAAATGAAACACGATAAGTTCCCAAGTGCACTTTCGTGTAATAATCACATCATTTGGGAGATACAAGAAAGAAATATGTCAGTTGATATACAACGAAGAGACGTAGCTAGGACGCCATTTGGTAAATAATCACTTGTTTACCAAATGGCGTCCTAGCTACGTTTCTTCGTTGTATATCAACTGACATATTTCTTTCTTGTATCTCCCATGGGAACTTATCGTGTTTCACTTTCCCCGTGGACTCTTAGGAATATATTTGATCACGCGCAAAATTGTGATCCTTTTTAATATATATATATATATATATATATATATTATATATATAATATATATATATATATATTATATATACCGTTTCACTATCAAACAGGCAGCGTATGTTGTCTCATCCAGTCAGCGTAACTCCCTCATTCTTCCTCTTCACCCTCAATCTCCCTTCCTCTCCACTCTTATCTTTCCTTTCTTCCTTCTTCCCATCTCACTCACACAGGGTCACCTAACTCTCCCCGCAGCTAGATCGTTGCAGCTGTTCATTCTTCACTCTTACAACCTCTTTTGCTGGTCATAAAATACATTTGCATGCCTCAATCGGCACACGGAATATCAGAGTTGAACCCATTTTTACAAATATGTATGTAACTAGCGAGAGAAACTTCTCTTCCAATTCTCCCTCTTAACCCTCATCTTCTCCTCTCCCTCCTCCTCTCATACTCATGCATATATATATATCCATATATATTATAATTGTCTCAGTGATGTAGGATTTGCGGTCGGGGATGTGTGATGTTCCCATGGTTTTAAATTTCGCTTATAGTGGGTTTTTTGAGGTATGTTTAAATGCATAGTCCTGAAAGGCATATACAAGTCTGTTGGATGAGGCTTGAGATACGTGTAGTTGTTCCGTTGATACAGCATTGTGCATTCAATGTGAGAACTGCAGAAATCGTGACTGAGTTTGGTAAAGTTGTGAGAAGAAGTTAGAGTAATGTATCATTAGACATAGGTTCTCTAGTTTTATATAAGGGATAGATGGTTCAAGAATTGGAGGGTTGATTGTGAATGGAAAAAATGGAGAAGGAAGTGTAGAATGGGAGAGGATCGATTGGAGCGTGTGGAACAGTTGGGAGGGAGTGGATCAGTGTGTGGAAGTGGCGAAAATTTGGGAGCTTGAAAAATGTGTTGAAGTCTGGAACATTAGCAGAAAGTAAAAATGGTAGTTTAAGAATAAGTGGTAAAGTGCTAAGTGGTTTTCATGTATGGTTGCGAGGGGTGGTGTATGGATAGAGATGTGCGCAGAGGATGGATGTGCTGGAAATGAGATGTTTGAGGACAATGTGTGGTGTGAGGTGGTTTGATCGAGTAAGTAACGTAAGGGTAAGAGAGATGTGTGGAAATAAAAAGAGCGTGGTTGAGAGAGCAGAAGAGGGTGTTTTGAAATGGTTTGGGCACATGGAGAGAATGAGTGAGGAAAGATTGACCAAGAGGATATATGTGTCGGAGGTGGAGGGAACGAGGAGAAGAGGGAGACCAAATTGGAGGTGGAAAGATGGAGTGAAAAAGATTTTGTGTGATCGGGGCCTGAACATGCAGGAGGGTGAAAGGAGGGCAAGGAATAGAGTGAATTGGAGCCATGTGGTATACAGGGGTTGACGTGCTGTCAGTGGATTGAATCAAGGCATGTGAAGCGTCTGGGGTAAACCATGGAAAGCTGTGTAGGTATGTATATTTGCGTGTGTGGACGTGTGTATGTACATGTGTATGGGGGGGGGGGGGGCCATTTCTTTCGTCTGTTTCCTTGCGCTACCTCGCAAACGCGGGAGACAGCGACAAAGTATAAAAAAAAAAAAAAAAAAAAAAAAAAAAAAAAAAAATATATATATATATATATATATATATATATATATATATATATATATATATATATATATATATTCCTATGAGTCCAAGGGGAAAATGAAACACGATAAGTTCCCAAGTGCACTTTCGTGTAATAATCACATCATTTGGGAGATACAAGAAAGAAATATGTCAGTTGATATACAACGAAGAGACGTAGCTAGGACGCCATTTGGTAAATAATCACTTGTTTACCAAATGGCGTCCTAGCTACGTTTCTTCGTTGTATATCAACTGACATATTTCTTTCTTGTATCTCCCATGGGAACTTATCGTGTTTCACTTTCCCCGTGGACTCTTAGGAATATATTTGATCACGCGCAAAATTGTGATCCTTTTTAATATATATATATATATATATATATATATATATATATATATATATATATATACCGTTTCACTATCAAACAGGGCAGCGTATGTTGTCTCATCCAGTCAGCGTAACTCCCTCATTCTTCCTCTTCACCCTCAATCTCCCCTTCCTCTCCACTCTTATCTTTCCTTTCTTCCTTCTTCCCATCTCACTCACACAGGGTCACCTAACTCTCCCCGCAGCTAGATCGTTGCAGCCTGTTCATTCTTCACTCTTACAACCTCTTCTTCGCGTCCCCCGTGTCTCAATACGACATTCTCATTTCGCTCTCAATTCACTCTTCTTACTCCGCATCCCCCGGAGATCTATCTCCACGGCTTGCACTCCGCCACTCTCTTCTTGGCAGGTCATGTTTCACTGCCATACATCAAGGCGAGATGAGCTATGCCTTCTGGCCAAGTTGGCCGCACCTGTAAACCCTCATCTCTACCCCTCACAACCTTCCTCAGGCTGCCAGCATACTGCATGCCCCTCCATCACCCTAACCCCCTCCATCATACATCTCTCCACCCCAATTCTTGTATCTTTGCTGACGATCGTCCTTCAAATTTCGAACCCTTTTCTAAACCTCAGATCATCCCATCAGATCTCATAGCGACATTTTATCTGAAATATCTTTACATTCTTCTTATTAGGATTTCCATTTAACTCTCCCTTCATACACTCATATTCTAACCAAGTTTTCTTCAATCACTTCCGCGTCTTAGCCATGATCCACATTTAACTTCGTCTACCCCTTTGTGTTCTCTACCCATTCTCACCATCAATGAAAAACTGAAACTGACTAGTGGACACAATAAACGCCTCCCTCCATGATCGGTCACAACGTACTCACTAGTTCAGGCATTTCCATAATCATACGTTATGCTATTTCAGAACATTAGACTGTCTCCGTTTCTAGCTCTTTTATATAATATAAAGAAAAAAATGTCTTCAGGGAGGGCTTTTTTTTTATCTTGACTGAAACCTACGATATATATATATATATATAGAGAGAGAGAGAGAGAGAGAGAGAGAGAGAGAGAGAGCATCAGATTGGGGAGAAGCAGTGTGGTTCTAGAAGTTGTAGAGGATGTGTGGAGCAGGTCTTTGCTTTGAAAAAATGTGTGAGAAATACTTAAGAGAAACAGCTAGATTTTTATATGGCACTTAGGGATCTGGAGAAAGCATACAATAAGGTTAACAGAGATGCCTTGTGGAGTGTCTCAAGAATATACGGCCTGGGAGGAAAGCTGCTAGAAGCGGTGAGAAGATTTTATCAATAGTGTAAGGCATATGTACGAGTAGGAAGAGAGGAGAGTGAATAGTTCCAAGTGAAGTTTAAGGTAAGTGTGTGATGTCCCCATGGTTGCTTATTTGCTTGTGGATGGGGTGGCGAGGGAGGTAAATGCGAAAGTCTTAGAGAGATGGACGAGTACGCACTCTTAAGGAGATGAGAGGGCCTGCGAAGTAAGTACAATCTGTGTAAAAGGAGGGAGTTAAAAGTGAATGTGAATAAAAGCAATGTTTGTGTTTAGCAAGGTTGAGGAACAGTTTAGTTGGAGTGTGAATCTGAATGGAAAAAAACTGGAGGAAGTGAAGTGTTTTAGATGCATGGAAGTGGACATGGCAACGAAGAAACCATAGAAGCAGAAATAGTCATGAGGTGGGTGAGGGGGCGAAGGTTCGGGAAGCAATGAAGAATGTGTACAAAGAGACAATGTTATATAGGAGGAGAAAATGTCTATATTTGAAGGTACAGTAGTCCTAAACACTATAGTATGGATGCGAAACATGTGTTAAAAATAAGTATGTGGTGGAAATGAAATGTTTGAGGACAATAGGTGGTGTGAGGTGGTATGATCGAGTAAGTAATGAAGGGTAAGATTGATGTGTGGCAATAGAAAGAGTGTGGTTCAGAGAGCTGAAGAGGTTGTGTTGAAATGGTTTGGACGTATGGAAAGAAAAAGTGAGGAAAGACTTACAAATAGGATTTATATATCAGAAGTGGAGGGAACACGGAGGACGGGGAGACCAAACTGGAGATGGAGGGATGGAGTGAAAAAGACTTTGGGCGATCGAGGCCTGAACATACAGGAGGGTGAAAGGCGAAGGGATAGTTAAATGAAACGATGTGGCATTATGGGTTGGACGTGCCGTCAATGGACTGAACCAGGGCATATAAAGCGTTCGAGGATAAACCATGGAAAGGTCATATTATATATATATATATATATATATATATATATATATATATATATATGTGTGTGTGTGTGTGTGTGTGTGTGGATGAATAGCTGGGTTGACTGTGGACCGACTGCTGGAACCAGGATACGAACCTACGCGCTCAACCCTGGGATGCCCGTGAATACGTCACGGTCAGGAACGCTAACCGATACACCACTGAGGTGTATGTACAATACATGCTCAAAAACAACAGTGTGCCGGTATCGCTAACCAATTATGCCAAACAAAAACAACAGTGTGCCGGTATCGCTAACCAATTATGCCAAACAAAAACAACAGTGTGCCGGTATCGCTAACCAATTATGCCAAACAAAAACAACAGTGTGCCGGTATCGCTAACCAATTATGCCAAACAAAAACAACAGTGTGCCGGTATCGCTAACCAATTATGCCAAACAAAAACAACAGTGTGCCGGTATCGCTAACCAATTATGCCAAACAAAAACAACAGTGTGCCGTTATCGCTAACCAATTATGCCAAACAAAATCCTCCATCAATGAAATGATTCCTCTCACACAACGGTAAAACCACTGCATCTGCTTGTAAAACGAACACCACCAAACACCATCAGTCTATCACAAACGTCAACAAAAACTGACATCTTTTCACTTGCTCTCAATGAAAACCTTATTTTTTCACGTAACGGCAACAAGAGCAATTTAAGACTTAAGCTCTTATCGTCCTATGTTAGGATAAATAAAAGAAGACAATAGGTTGAGATAGTTTTCTATTCTCAAGCAACACTGTACATTGATTACTAAACAAATTACATTCGTCTGATTACAGTTACACTGAATTACCTTCTTTTCATCCAATATTAGTTACTATAAACTTACTATGGTCACTGTACACTTATATCAGCATTAATCATTATTCCCAAAATAACGAAACATTATTAGGACGCAAATCATCGCGGTGTTGTATTCTATGTTCTCTTAATATTGCTTTAACTTTTCCAATGTTTAACATCCAGATAATCTGTTGTGTCACATCGTCAACTGTATCATTCCTATATGTACTGAGACACACACACACACACACACACACACACACCTAAGACATAATGTGTGACCATCCTCAACCCCACACACACTCCACACCTTCTTTCTTATATGGTTTTAACATTCTCATGTTGCTTATAGTATTTATGTCCTAATCCAAGGCTAGTTGGGGTAATACCATTCTTGTACCATTTGTTACCATAAATAAAGTTAGTATTATTACTTACTCTAACACAATGTCTAAAATAATTTGTTCATCATCCTACACTAATTCATTTCTTCTTATTCACACTTGATCAATGCTCTTGAAAGTCTCACAGAAAAGTGACATGGGACGCCATGTCTTTAACAGTTGCACATTTTGCTAGCATAGCCGCAACATGAGAAACGATCCATGGAAAATGATTTATCTTCTTGATATATTCTCACATAGTAACACAATTCCCCCAAAACAGGGTTCTTCCTATTAAGTGATTCTGGTGATCCTGCACTATCAACAAAATTATACTATACGTCCTTAACTTTATCCTTGACTCGACAAAGAGCTGCATAAAATCTCCATAACTCTGCTTGAGTGAAGGAAATACCAACAGACAATCTAATACTCCATGCTCTTTCATTTTTTTTCCTCCATGTGTATCGAACTCCCATATCAACTTTCCACAGCTTGCTCTTCCTTCTTCATCTACAGTGCCATAAGAGAAAATGTGTATCTCATTTGCCTGTGGCAGAACATCAAACATGTGACTGCGCCACAGCTTTCAGATATCCTGCAACACACATAGCCTTATCCATAGTTAATGTCTTGATAAGTATATCCATTCTTCTTCCTAGGTTATCCTATACAGGATAACAAAACTGACCCATCTTGTACCATCCTCAGAATTTCTACCTTACATTTTTTTTCCAATTACGTAGTTCTCAAGGAATATCAAGTCAACCTCCTCATCTTACAAATCTTATTACATTTTTCACAATAATTTTCTGTATTCTGATATGATTACTTGCCAAACCTAATTCCATTCTCATTGCTTCAAGCACTGAATTTCGTTGGCATCCCAATATCACTCTCATTGTTTCATTTTGTATCATTTCAATTACACCAGTTCTACTTTCACCCACAACATCGACAAGCGTGGAGCAGGCAACACAGTCAATTAACGATCTAACAATTCTTATATACAACACAGGATCCCGACCAAGACAGAATAGCTGGCAACTTCTGTATTCTACCATTACATGAAGCTGTAATGCATCTCCGCTCGGCATTTCTAGCAACCTTATTCTAACTTATATGCACTCCCAGGTATCAATCCATAGGCCTTTACACTCTCAAGCTCTATCTCTTTTAGTGATCCAGGGAGACCTACAATGGTACATAGTTTTGCTTTCATTCACAACAAATCTAAACTTGGTGCAGTTATCACGGAGTCTAGTCAATAGCACTTACATCATCTTTTCCGGGGGTGCCTGTAATATGAATCCACTAACATAAATTCAATATTGGTCTGACTCCACAAGGATACCTATCCTTCGCAGTTCTATTTATTAGTAATTAAAATAACGTGGGACCTAGGACCTCTCCTGGAGGACTTCCCAATTCAAAATTTCTAGTTACAGGAAATTTCCCTGATACCAGACTTCGGCGCATCTCTCACGGAGATAATGGGAGATCTATCCTAACATCCTACCAGACACACCCAGATTTGCCAATTCATATGATATCGTCCGACTATTAGCCTTCATCCACAGCATCTTGGAGGCCTACCAAAACCCTGCAGGCATCATCAGGATTAGACAAGCGAGTCAAAATGCAATTACCTTTAAATAAAACCATACATATTGCTGGGAATATTATCACTCCAGAGGCGCAATAATAACCCATACAATATTATCCTTTTATAACATTTTACACATACGGGAAGTATAGATACGCCTTTCTGTAACCACAACTGCCCCTTGTCATAGGTACAGTAAGAGCCTCCGTCCATTTTCTGGGCCATACTCTCAATTTGAAGCTCATATCAAATAAATCTAACAAAAAAAAACCTATCAAGTGTTAGCGCAGGTGTTAACGCACGCCCACACCCAACCGTGGCTGACGTAGGACTCAAAAAAAAAAAAGCAATTTAATTCATCAATAAAATCAACACAACCGTTTACGTTTCGAGCCACACCAACATCAACAACAAATCTCTACCCGTCCATTACAGGAGGCCAACCTAAACCACCAAACCAATGCAAGAAACCAACAACAGTTTCTCAATTGATTTATCTAACTCGGAAACGTATGCAAAAAAAAAAAAACCATCTATCTCTTCATGTCCATCTATCTATCTATCTATCTATCCGTCCACTTGACACGCACAAAACCACAGAAATAATAAAATCGGGAAAGCTATAGAGGGACCACTAAAGTCGGCACTCAAAATTTATACGGTGCTGGACGGACAAGTAAAGTCAATTATGATTTTACGGATGGCAAACAGGAATTATACGACTCCTTAGAGAGAGAGAGAGTGGGGGAGGAAGGAGGCCACTCCTTGGCCCACGACACTGCCGCCTCCCTCACAACCCCTTCATATCTAATATTGGTTTTTTATATACGAGGTTATACCCGTCTGTATGGTTATACCCGTCCGTTATGCCTGTCTGTTATACCCGTCCGTTACGTCTGGATGAATCTCTTTTTCATACCCGTCCGTTAAGTCTGAGTATATTTTTTTTATTTCTCAAACTCGACTGATAAATTTGGATATATATCTTAAGATATACTCAGCCGTTAACTTGGATATGTCTTCAGATATATTCAACCGTTAACTTGAATATCCTTCTATGGTTTATTAGTCCATTAAGTTAGAGCACATCTCTAAGATATATTCATCCCGTTAACCTTGGATTCGTACCTAGAATATACCCGTATAATCGTCCGTTAACGTGGATATAAAAGATATACTCTTCCGTTAAGCTCTGATTACAAATATGTTTCATATAAACATGCAGATGTTCGTTACAGTTATAATGAAGGCTAGACTGTAGTATGTTGAGCTGGTTAGGGTCGGGGTATGATATGATAGCTATGGCTGAAATATACTACGCTTGTGACTGGGCGGGACACCATACACGTTATACACGTTTGGAAGTATGGTTAGGTTAGGGATACACCGTCGGTTATCCTGGACAATATGGATGCTTATCCTACGAATTCCTAACACAGAAGGGGTTATTTCCAGCCCCATCCCCTACACCCTCCCATCTCCCGCCCCTGTAATTCGCCTCTTGCGACAAGAAGGAGATTCGTGGGTAGTATTCTGTTTACTGCCTAGTCCCCAGGGGATAAAATGAATGCTTCTTTTGGGACATGCCACACTGTAATGCTATTATAAGTATACTGCTATGCAATAATATACCTAACATAGGACTTGGATATTCGTGTATGTATATGTGTGTGTGTGTGTGTGTGTGTGTGTGTTGAGTAATCTGGTTCTTTCGCTGGAATGCACTAATGGCTAAAGTCAAAAATAGCAAACAATGCTAATTTTTAGTGTTGAAATATATCGTCAGATATACAGTACTCTATCTGTGATATAATCACGCTACGTCACAGCGATGGTTCAGCCAGAGTATACTCTTCTTAAAGACGAGATATACCCGTGGTCATACAAGTGATATCGGAGAAGCTGCAATATACCCAGTTGTTATATCAGGAAATATCTTTGATTACAGTGGGCTCCACCTCCAGTCATCTGGGAGTGATTTGGCAGCGGATGGAACTATGGAAGCGGAAGTGAATCATAGGGTGGGGGAGGGGGCGAGAGTTCTGGGAGCGTTGAAGAATGCGTGGAAGTCGAAAACATTCTGAGGTATATCAGTGGGTATACTATGTCACTGATTACAGAAGCTGGTACCGTGGTACACAGACGCTTACTCTGTAATACAGAGCTGGTTGCAGCCGGTACATACTAAATTTAAATCCGGGATGTCATATCGTTTCACATGGGGGTCGAATGTCATAGGATTATGATGGCATTACGTTACGCCGGTCTCAAGAACTTCAATACAGCATAACGTTATAGGTATTACTCTATAACGGTAGTGCTGGGAGGTGATGCTGGCCACAAAGCACACCATCTAGAGAGCTTATGTATAACAACCAGCAGGAACCATCACCCACGACACCAGCTGGAGGAAGAAGGGAGGGAGTGAGGGACTGAGGGAGGGAGGGAGCGCATCGCATCAGGAAGGAAGGAAGTGCACAGGAGGAGAAGGAAGGAAAGGGGCGCATTATCAGGAGGAGGAGGAGGAGGAGGAAGAGGCGGAGGAGAAAGGGAGTGACCACACATCACCAGCAGGAGAAGGTAGGGAGAGAGAGGGAGGGAGCGCATCAAGCAGGAGTGAGTGAAGCATACACAACACAACCCAGCCAACACCATCCTCACCTTGATTACACCATTCTCACGCTCGTCACTTCATCAAGCCGCCTTTCTCCCAGGCCTCACACCAATGTGTGAAATGTTTGTGCAACACATTAACATTATAAATGGCAAAGCCTCCTCACCAGATGAGGGTCTCGCCTCACAGCCAGGCTTTGGCGAGAGTCCATGTCGTCAAGTCTCGCGTGCTGGTCGCGATACAAAGCTCGGCTTCACGTTGTAGAATGAATAACTGACGAGATTTAAGATGGGATTTTGAATGACATAAAGCAGGGGTTACAGTTCTTAGATGACAGCATGAGTACAGAGAGAGAGAGAGAGAGAGAGAGAGAGAGAGAGAGAGAGAGAGAGAGAGAGAGAGAACCTCCCTACCTACGAGTATCAACGACGAAATCTTCCCATGGCACAGCAGTGCTATCGCGTAGCGCTCTCTCCTTGACTTGTCATCTGAAAAATTACTTTCGTTCTCCTCGTCCCAGCAATCGCAATGCTTGTTACATAATACTATTTCTTTTTCTTCAGTAGTTGCTGTACTCCTCCGACGTAGTTCTATTCTGGGTTCATCTGGTATTGTTTTCAACCATGAGTTCAATCTTCTTTTGAATGTTCATGTAGTCATCTCAGGCACTTTTCTTAGATCACTAGATATCACATTTGACAATCGCTCCCAATTCCTTTCTGGGCAGCCGTGTATCTTTGTCTGATACCTTTGCTGATATGTTTCCAGGAATTACTCTTGACTTTAATGATTCTGTCTCTCCCTTGCCTGTTTGCTATCAGGTTTAAGATACCGTTCTTTATTCCCTCTGTTCGTTGCCAGGGGTATATCACCATACGTCTCCCCATATGATATTCCAGACAGTAAGGCTCCACCTTTCTCAATCGTTCGTGGTAGTTCACATGCTCCAGTCTGTTTGGTATATTTACGAAATGTTTCTCTATTCTCTTCATCTTGTTTAATTCAGTCTGTTTTACTGGTGACCATACAACACAGCAGTATGCAAGTTTACTTCTTATATATATATATATATATATATATATATATATATATATATATATATATATATATATATACATTAAACATTGTCATCATTGTCTGTCTCTTGTTGCATATGTTCATCATATCATTTCACTCATTTTTTGGCATAAAAGCAGGATTTTTTTTTCTAATACATGATCCTTAAATTCAAGTTTTTCACTCATAATGAGTCTCATATCTCTAACGTACACACTTCACTATTTATCTTATTGAGTGGTCTTCCATATGTGGGTGCTGAAATAGGATTATGTGCCCCGTGATTATTTCCTTTTTCAAATTTCTCCTCATCAAATGCCATTAAATCCTCATCTGCCCATCTGTAGATGATATCCAAATCCCTTTGTAGTTTTTCATCCCCATGCCGCTAACATGTGCACAGGATCTGTAGAAACAGAAAGGTAAACAGGAGCAGACGGAAGCTAAGGATAAAGGAGACAAAGAATAAGACAAAGAACCATACGCGAAAAGAGATAAAGGACGAGGGAGAGAAAACTAGAATGAGAAAAGGAGAAATGATAAGTGAGACAGACGTAATGACAGACCATTGTCATGGAATGTGCTCCGTGCGTGTCATGGCTGTTTACATAGACGTCATGAGGTCAATACACACTACCACGGCGTCATGAGATTCATTCCAATCATGAGATGACGGAGTAACGAGTTAGTCGGTTCCTTACAGTCGGTCTTGTATCAAGAAAGCGATACAGGTCTTGTAATTTGAGTTATGGGGGTTATCATATCTTTTTTTTTCCCTTATATTTTTTTCGCCTTATATTACGAGTTGTCATTCCCGCCGACTTTTATTTCGTTTTTAGATACTCTTTTTGTCTGTCTATAATTGTAAGTCTATGAATTAAAAGCAAGCAGTTGCAAAATGATTTATCGTAACCTCTCGTGCACGACAGTTATGGCCCTTGGGTATATTGATGTAACCTTTGACCTGACGTTTTAGGGTTAGGTCAGAGGGCTTGGGCCATCATACTCAAGGGTCGTCGCATCGAGTCCAAAAGGTTACAGGGCAAATCCTTAAGAGAAGATACTCTCGAATGTGATTCTTGTTTCTTAATTTCTTCATACGTTTGTATGGAACTTACTGACAGCATCTCCCCCATTATCAATGGTCCTAGCTGGTCCATCTTTCAAGTCTCCGATCTCTTCTCCATCACTGAGGAAACACTGAAGATCCCTTTCATCCAGCATCCATCAAGTAATCTAACAGAACAAGTCACATCTGCATGATAATGGGATCGACCTTATCTAACTACGTTGTCTTTATAAAACTGTGCCCAGCTTTGGCATAGTTCATTTCTTTAAAGCTTCTAAAAAAAAATTCACATCCAAGCCAAAGGAACAAGACTAAAGAATATGATCAGACAGCAATAATAAAAAACCTTGTACGCTGTTGACAGGTTACATAGTGATAAAGAACATTATCATATAATTCACTTAAACTAATCTTGTTCCACAAACTTCATCCACTTAACCTAACCTATTCACAATCCTTGCTGACTTATTTTGAAAAAGTTACAAAAAGAAATGGAATTACCACTAAACTATGAGTGTATCAAACATGGCATCTCTCGCCAGCATGGGCGTTTAAACCCCTGGTCAACCTCTCATCCAGAGTTCCTATCTCACCCTAATTCGCCACCATGAAATAACACTTGAGAAATACTGCCTTCAGGGACCCCACTCTAGTTCCTCATCCTTCCCCTTACCACCTTCACAGGTCCGATGAAGCCACACGACCGTCTGTGTCTTATCAGTAAAGATAAGAAGAGCTGGTCATGGGTGCTGCCGCTGCTCTGTGTGTGTGTGTGTATGTGTGTGTGTGTGTGTGTGTGTGTGTGTGTGTGTGTGTGTGTCCCTCTTAAAAGCAAATTCCTGCGTTACTGTGTCACCTGAAATCTTTATATCCTTTTCTCCTGGCGTGTCGGACGCCGATGTGAAACAAGGCAAAGGTCAGCAACGACACCAGTGGGGTGGCGGCAGTTCACCTTTTTTTCCCTTGACCTACGGACGACCTGTTACCTGTCAGGCTGGGTGAGGTCTGGCACCCACACCTAAAGGTCTACCTCTGAAGCATGACCTGAGGATGGGAAACGACCATTCAAGCAATTACGGTGAGATCCAACCCGAAGCATCAAAAGATCTCTTCATGGGGGGGGCGTGAATATACATGATTAAAAAAAAAGGAAATATGAATATCCTCAATTATCTTTACTTTACGTCAAGTGGGAGACACAAGTCCGAGTTCGGCTGCAGCACGAGCCATATGTCTCAGGTCAAGGCAAGAGTCAGGTAAACCCGCTGAAATAATAATTCATACACCTGCCTCAGCTCCATGCCAAACAGCGCCAGTTTTCAGGGAACACAAATGCATTCACACGGACATAACACAGCTGGTCCTTACCATGCATAATTCAGCACGCGCCACTTGCTACTGAGAAGTAAGGACATAATGCATGAGCAATTGGACTATTCATTACCAACCTCTTTTTTTTTTTTTACTCTCCTTTTTGACGACTGGCGAATCATAAAGCGAAAATGGTATGCATACTGAATCCCTGTCCCTCTGTTTTTATTCTAAATATTTCTTGTCCAGTCTATGACTTCAGACAGACATCATATACGTAGTTGCCAATTTTTCCCTCATTATGTCTTCAATGGCGTGGCAGGTGTGTGTATTTTGTTATAGGTGACTTATCAACGTCTATTGTCGTGTAAACATTAGGTGTGTGTGTTGTCTTTAACATGCCTGATGGTGACACTGTGAACAGAGTTATTCGTTGAATGATATTACTTGGCTAACGATATCAAACGACCGTCATATCAGGTACAGCGTAACGATGTCAATCAACGGCAACGATTTCCTTTCAATCATACTGATACCCTATAACCACAATGATGTCATACGCAACGATATCAGGTTTACCAACATGATATCAAGGCACTCTTAACAGTATCATTCAATCACAATGATATCATCTGTTGATACAGTAACAGTTCACAGTACTGATATCAGCCATTCGTGGATATATCACTCCATCACAACGATATCGTATATTCATAAAGATATCAGTAAACGGTCCATGTTCCTCTGGCAACAATACATCAGTGACACAACGCTTCGGCAGCACTGCCAGCCGCACAGTGTGGACCGTCTCCCAGATGAGGAGGATTCCATCTCCAGCAGAGATATACCACAGCGTCAGAACCCACGGGCGACCACTGCCACAAGCCTGGTATTATCTGTGACGATCGTTAACCCCAACTCCAGGTCGGTAACGATCGTTCACCCCACAACAGATCAGCAATGATCGTTAGTCCCACAACATATCAGTAACGATCTTAACTCTACAACAGATCGGAAATTATCATTATTATTAACCAACAACAGAGCAGTAATGATCGTTAACGCCACAACAGAGCTGTAATGATCGCTAACCCCCACAACAGAGCTGTAATGATCGTTAACCCCACAACAGAGCTGTAATGATCGTTAACCCCACAACAGAGCAGTAATGATCGTTAACCCCCACAACAGAGCTGTAATGATCGTTAACCCCACAACAGAGCAGTAATGATCGTTAACCCCACAACAGAGCAGTAATGATCGTTAACCCCACAACAGAGCAGTAATGATCGTTAACCCCACAACAGAGCAGTAATGATCGTTAACCCCACAACAGAGCTCGTTAACACCACAGAAGGTCAATCCTCTGCAGTGTTTTCCATCAGCAGAACCCACAAACATCCGTAACTTCTCGTCTACTTATGTGTGGTGTTGACTGGCGTTGAATCGTATCCCTCTATTCCAATGCCACATACCCGTGTCTCGTCCCCCTTCTTGTCCTCCTGGCCTTCCCCAGGTAGGAAGGGTCTCTCACCCTATACAGTTCACACAGTTCGCTATATCATCTGGATTTACTGAAGGACTTTCTCCAAAATGTCTTTGAAATTAATCGCTACTGAATGTAGCAACTGAGACGCCACTGTCTCGCCTTTCTGGGAAGAGAGTGAGATAGCGAGGCTGATGCCGCTATCTGTCTGTTATCTTCATTATCATCTCTTGCTATCATAGGTGTACTTAAGAGGTGCTTGAAACAGACAAACATCTCTCTTTTTTATGCACGTAAAAACAAATAAATTGTGGGAATGACATGAAAATCACACACACACACACACACACACACACACATATATATATATATATATATATATATATATATATATATATATATATATATATATATATATATATATATATATATACACTTTTTATCCACATTCTTCAGTGTGGTTACATAATCCTCCTACCCCGAGCTTCTAATCCATATCCCTCACTTAGAAACTAATTACCAGAAATTAAATTATAACGTCTTACTTATATGTCACTTATAAACAAGTTGTTCTATTTTACAGAATGTTCCGCGTCGAACAAGGTCCCAGTAATGACCATTCTTACGTACAATCGGTAACTCTGCCGAACGATGTTAGGTTCGCCAGGTCTTACGAGACGAGCAACAGTCCCTCCGTGTCTTTCGCAAGCACGTCCCACCTAGACCCTGATGGTCACTTTAATGAAGTAAGGTCGTCATGGGAAAAGTAAGTAAGAAAGGAAAACCATCATCATGTCCAGCGCTTCCGCAATGTAACTTCTTTTCACTCTATCGATCGTGGCTTTACGCTGGTGTCAACTAAATGAACCTCTCTATTAACTCAAAACCTTACTTAGTTAATGTTAGAGACAGTTATAACTAACACTTACAGGCTAAAGAGCTACTGAATCTTTTATACATCAATATGTTACATAAGTCAAAAAAAAAATGATCACAAAGAGGATATACGACCAAGAAAGATATACCTAATCATTGGTTACGTAATGTTCTGCTTTATTCTACTGTGGTCAATCTGGACGTTTCCATTTCAACTTAAGGCTGCCACATTTCTCTAATTCCCTGTGCACAATGATGCGACCCTTCAAATCGTGGCTTGGTCTTCACTGACCTAACCCTTAAAGATTAGAATAAAGGTCAGGTCATCATACTCAAAGGTCAGATTATCGTTCTCAAGGGTCGGGTTGTCGTGCTTAATGGCAAACCCATCGTGTTGAGGAAGATGAACATTTTTAGTAAAGTGGATGGAACGCGTTTTTTTTTTTTTTTGTACAGAAAAACTGTAGAAGGAATCCTTTAATTCTAGATGTGTTCAACAACCACATCTTCCCTTCTCCTTTACTAACCTTCCTTATCAATTCTATTATCACCTCCCTCCCACTGCTTTTTCCCCAGTGATAAGATATTAGGAGACAAAGGTCACACACAGCAAGATTGCTTCATGACTCGGAGCTTGGACTGAATAATTATCAGTAGCGACCTGAAGTACTCAAAACAATGCTGAACTCAATACAACTAAACACAGTGTTGTCTGGTTCCGTTCCATCTTGAGTTGTGCATGATGAAACGACAGACGCAATACGTACTCGTTGCCAAGCCCTAGCCAGATTACGTTTAGATCAGGTTCTTCAGTTCTGGTCACCAAACTTTATAAAAAGAAACGATAACGAATGAAAAAAAATTACAGAAGAAAATCGTCATACAGAAATAAACCTCAACGGAGAAAGTTTCAGATCTCTAAAAAAAAAATTCTTGAAGAGGCATTCACCTCTAAACTCCACAAAAGTTTTCAAGATACTGAATAACAACGATAATATAACTCCCGATGATTTCTTCACCTAAATAAGGTTTACGTTAGCCAGAGAGAACGGTGTAATGTTAAAGAAATGATAATGTAATACAAACGTTATCAAG
>NC_092235.1:53200237-53205237 GCF_036320965.1 Panulirus ornatus | reverse complement strand
CAATGCCAGAGGAAATGAGCGGAGATGCGTCGGAAATTGGTAATAAAACAAGGTAATTGAGCCACCGGCACCAAACACCATTACCGCCAACATGGAACACTCATTACCCAAACCGCTGTACGGAAGAGGTGGGCAAAGGCAGGGACGTAGAGTGGGCAAGAAACATAAGGAATTAGGAAGGAATCAGGAGGGAGAGGGGTATGCATTAGGTAGCGGGAGGGAGAAGGGTCAGGGACAAAGAATGATGGAGGATGAGAGGAGGAAAAGACGAAGGGAAGGGAAACGGGTGAGAGGAGGAGGAAAAGGAAAGGACGAAGGGATGGGGAGGAGCGGAAGGAAATATGGAAAAGTGAAGGGAGACGATTCAGAAAGAGAGAGAGAGCGATGAACGAAGAGAAGGAAGAGAACGGAAGGATAAGGAGGAATGAAGAGAGGAGTGAAATGACGATAGGGTGAGTGGAGGAGAGAAAAGGGAGGGACGTAACTGACGGGAAAGAAGAGAAGGAGTAAATGATGACAAGGGATGGAAAGTGAAGATGAGACAGCATGTCACCACAGCTCACAGTAAGTCAAAGTCGCACGCTTTTTAAAATCTCTTCTCCAACCTGGATCTCGAGAGTGTTATTCCTCCTAATTCGTTTACATTCAACAACACAATTTCACGTTCCGGATGATGTGTGTTTGGTGAAGGCACTCAGAAGACTCCCCGTATACTACGTGAGCACGAAGCATCATTTGCACAGGTAAATGTTGTCATTACTTTTCGAAGATTGGGATAGTGCTTGATCTTTACGCCTTCATCGGCAAGATACATTCCTGCCTGGGCCTGGAAGATGAATTTCCCTGCACAGCTAGGGTTGTCTATGTCCCGTCAAAAATTAACACATAAAGATAATGTTTGTCAAGGACATTGCTTGACTCGACATCAGACTATGAATCGACTCCGCGCTTTCTCTTTGACATGTTGTGTTCTCCCATACTTTTCCACCTGGAATTCAGTACTCTGGGTCTTTCAGAATCTACCACAGTACAATGCTTGGAACCTAATCAAACGCCTTTTCGCATAAAGATGAGATAGAATGCCTTTTCGAAATATCAACCTCCTCCAAGGTCCTTTCGAGATCTATACCCAATCAAATGTAGGGTTCCATGAAGCCTTCCTATGGCACCTCCTGTTGCAGAATCTGAGATTAATCATTAACTGTTATCACTAATTGAAATCAAAAGTACTCCATCCACCTGTTGTCTATATCCTTAGTATTTATTACTTTTTCTATTATGTTCAATTATTTCCTCTTCCTCATCCCACTGCCAGGTTATGAATAAGCTCTCTTCCACTCTCATAAGATATAAACACTTCTTGTTCAAGCATCTTTCACAGACTTCTTACTCTGACACTCTCTCTAAAATATCAACTCTCTTTCTGAATGTTTCATACTGATGTGTTTCTACGGCCCTCCACCTCCCTCTAGTGATCTAAACGCTCTCTTCTTTGCGCGAGTATCTCCCAGTACGTCTTCGCTCCGCCACGACGAACGATTTCTCGTTGATCCTTCGTCATACTTGCCACCAAACAACCTCCTCCACTCGCTCTGTATCTTTCCTCGTGGACGTTTTCCACTCCGTCTCAACATTCAGGATCTGATACCCTCTCATCTCCTCACTTCTGATTTTTCAGCGAAAGTCATCTATTCTTGCATTCCTACATCCTATTCAGACTCTTGAAGTCTGAAACATCGATATGTTGATGTCGCTTTAAGCTTGTCCCTCGCCATCTTTGAAATTACAAATCTATGATGAGGATGTAAGGACTCAAATGGAACACTTTTAATATCCATAATGTCCCTTGTGTCACATGCCAGTAACAGATCAATCACCGTCATATCTTTATTTCTATTTTCTGCACTGCTCCGTGTGCATCAGGTCTGTGTCTCTGAAGGGTATTCGGGGCTGAAGGACTTCCTCACACACACCCACACACACACACACACACACACACACACACACACACACGTCAATATTTCTTTCCCCTTCAGTGTTTCTATTTCCCCAAACCAAAGGTACCTATTACGTCTCCAGTCCCCTGCCTCTCACGACCAACTTGTCCAGGTCATAACTTCGTCAATACCTGAGGCCTCTTCTCTGCTTCAGTCTGCCAAACAAGCGTAGTCAATCGTCATCGGATTCATCCTTCTCTTGCCCAACTCGACCTTGTTCTAGTGGATGTACTTATCGTGTCGCCTGCGTCAACTTAGGGAGCTCTTTGTCCGTTGTCGTCCGTACCCCTTTCGTCCGTCTGTCCATCAGGGGTCGAACCCGAGTACAATGAAGATGCATTAGACCTGACAGTATGGACGAACGTTTCCCGGAATCTAAAGAACTGAATGACATAAGACCCATAAGTCTAGTTTGCATCCTGAGTGATATCCCTTATAAAAGGGTGTGACCTGGAACTCTAATCTTGCTCATAGATATAAAAATTGGATTTGGCCTGTATGGGTCGGGTCGTATGCAACAACTTGCATACTTCATAAAGTTGTGACTCAGAATTTAAAGAAATGAGTGGTAGAAGTCTCATATTTCTTTTTTTTTTTTTTTTTTTTTGGGGGGGGGGGGATTTCGCCTGAACTACGACCCTTTCAAAAAGGTTTAACCTGGAACTATGACCCTTTCAGAAAGGCTTAACCTAGAATTATGAACTCGCAGAAAGGTTCAACCTGGAACCAAACCTGGATCACAACCTGAAGAAAATATTCCACTTCTGGCCATGGGACCCAGCACGAATGTTCTCAACACTTTCCAAACAATAATTCCATCCAGTCTCATCTCACTCCCAATAAGTAAGCTGCAGTGCAGGCGACACCTTAACTATTCCTTGGAACACCCTACAGGTTATCAGACTTATCACCCTCATAACTAAATGGGATGGCAGTTATTCTCTCGTTAATATAAAGTATATTCTGTAGTCTATCAGATGGTGTCAACAAAGACCCTACATTTACGGAGGGGTGTCATCTGCTCTTCCTTCACACTACTATGGCTCATTTCATTTATGGCGAGTCGTCCATCCCCTTTGCATCTAGTTTATGGTACTTCCACATCTTCTCTACCGCCTCCTTTATTCTGCCACCTTGGTGCTGCGACATTAACAGTGCTTATATATCTTTACGATGCTCAGTTCTCTGGGTGCTGGGGAACAAGTGCATAAAGTTTCATGACCGACTTATACTTTTCGAGTCGTGACCAAGGACGAGTTGTGGGTTAAAAGTGTTACGTACTTATGATGGACGGACGGATGGACGGACGGTCGGGCAAGCCTTCAAGTGTCTACCATGCTACGCAGGCGACAAAGGAAGTACATACAAGAAAAGTGGAACAGCAAAGTGAGAGAAAAAGTGAGTACGAAAGGAAGGAAGGAAGGGAGAGAGAGAGAGAGAGAGAGAGAGAGAGAGAGAGAGAGAGAGAGAGAGAGAGAGAGAGAGAGAGAGAGAGAGAGAGAGCAAACAGATAATCAAATAAGCCATCAAAACTGGCCAGCGGGGAGGAGGCTAGACAGTATGAGAATGAGATATAAAACGATAAACAACAAATACGAACACCTTCAGATGGTGACCGTAACCAACGCCCTGAACATTTTTTTGATCCGTCGACCTTGACGCTTGTTCCTCTAAGTTCACGATAGCCTAATGATGTCTCTCTAACCTGTCTGTGGTGTTTCCCAGGGAGACGGAAAACCATCGGATTACATTTGAGACGCTCCTCGCCGACGAACAGACAACCATGAGGACACAGACAGAGGAGGGAAAGCTGTACTATAGCAAGAGAAAAAAAAGGGAATAATACTCATAAAAAGATGAAAGAGAACTATTGGAAAAGAAAACGGTAGTGAAAGTAAGAGTTAGAGAGGAAGAAAGATGGACAGGCGGGGTGTGGGGTAGAGAAAGGTATGGACGAACAGGGGTGGGGGGGGAGGGAGAAGAGGGAACAAGAGAGAAGGAGAGGATTTACTGGGTCCAGATATGGCGACCGAATGAGTAATAGGGATTTGAGCAGAGGGTGTGGGGCCGAGGGTGAGAGTAATTAGGGTAAGAGGGTCATAGCAAGATGGATAAACAGAGAGGGAGAAGTACGGGGAGAGTGAGAAAGTGTGAGATTGGATGAGAGGGAGATTGAGGAATATAGAAAGATAGAGAGGGTAGACAGATAGAGGGATTAATCCACAGGACGACAGACACACAGACAGATGCACACACACACACACACACACACACATATATATATATATATATATCTTTCTTTCAAACTATTCGCCATTTCCCGCATTAGCGAGGTAGCGCCAAGAACAGATGACTGGGCCTTTGAGGGACTACCCTCACCTGGCCCAATTCTCTGTTCCTTCTTTTGGAAAATTAAAAAAAAATGAGAGGGGAGGATTTCCAGCCCCCCGCTCCCTCCCCTTTCAGTCGCCTTCTACGACACGCAGGGAATACGTGGGAAGTATTCTTGCTCCCCTATCCCCAGGGATAATATATATATATATATATATATATATATATATATATATATATATATATATATATATATATATATATATGTATATATATATATGTATTTCTTTCTTTCATACTATTCGCCATTTCCCGCATTAGCGAGGTAGCGTTAAGAACAGAGGACTGGGCCTTAGAGGGAATATCCTCACCTGGCCCCCTTCTCTGTTCTTTCTTTTGGAAAATTAAAAAAAAAACGAGAGGGGAGGATTTCCAGCCACCCGCTCCCTCCCCTTTTAGTCGCCTTCTACGACACGCAGGGAATACGTGGGAAGTATTCTTTCTCCCCTATCCCCAGGGATAATACATATATATATATATATATATATATATATATCTAAGACACACAGGGAATACGTGGGAAGTGTTCTTTCTCCCCTATCCCCAGGGATAATATATATATATATATTTTTTTTTGCTTTGTCGTTGTTTCCCGCGCTTGCGAGGTAGCGC
>NC_092235.1:53192737-53195237 GCF_036320965.1 Panulirus ornatus | reverse complement strand
CAAGCTTTTACCCACACCACTGGACATTAAAACTGTACACATAACCTGACTATAATTCACAAGCGAACGTTGTATTTCAAATGACGCTATTTCCTTTTATATTTTTTTCCCCCCTCCCCCAAAATAAATGTTTTTCATTAATTTTGGAAAGCCTACTTTGTTAACTATACTTAATTGCTTATGCGGAGGAATAAATGACACGGAGACTGTCCACATTTCAGTATTATTTTCATCATTGTGAATAGATTAATCAGAGGCAGTTCAGATGGTGGCATCTATCGCACAGAGCAAACTGTGAAGTCTTCATAAGAATCAGAAGTGTTTTACACCGGCGCGTGGAGCTGTCGAGGCTTAGAAGCCGCTTCATCGCCGAGACACTACAGCAGGTTAGGACACTACAGCAGGTACAAACACTACAGTAGGTACGGACACTACAGCAGGTAAGGACACTGCAGCAGGTACGGACTTTACAGCAGATAAGGACACTACACCAGGTAAGGACACTAGAGCAGGTACAGACACTGCAGTAGGTAAGGACACTACAGCAGGTACGGACTTTATAGCAGATAAGGACACTACAGCAGGCACAAACACTACAGCAGGTACGAACACTACAGCAGGTACGAACACTACAGCAGGTACGAACACTACAGCAGGCACAAACAAACACTACAGCAGGTACGAACACTACAGCAGGTACAAACACTACAGCAAGGACTGACTACAATTAATAGGTAAGGCACACACATGTGGTGGGTAAGGTGTAGACTTGGTAAGTACGGGGTATATCTGGCAGACATGAGACACACCCCTGATAGGTATGAGACATAAGCAGCAAGGCAGGACACACTTGCTCCAGGAGAGAAAGCAGTCAGGTTAATGTCACGCCTGCTTTGAGAAATACACCTAGCAGGTTAACAACACACACATGCCTTAGTAAATACACCTCGCAAGTCAATGACACAAATACCTTTGAGAATACACTTGTCGGTTTAATGACACACATGCGTTACGAAATACACTTAGCAGGCTAACGACACACCTAACCACTGGAGGAAAGAACTGCCGGGTGGACCATATACCACATAAGCACGAAATCACATCTGGCAGGAAGGAGAGACCACGTAACGGGAACAAAACATACCAGACAGATACCCAAAATCACTTCAGAAAAGTTCATCAAAAAGAATTAGATCTAACACCGTGGCTGACTCGATTCTACGGTTCGATTCCTGTGTAACTTGTGTGGACGCTGTACAGACGTGGGGCAAGACGTCTACTGTGATCCTCTTGGTCTAGGTGTGTGAGCTTTCTCGACAAATTACTTGGAGGTTAAAAAGTAAAAAAAAAAAAAAAAAAAGTGATAGAATTTTTGACAAGTGTGGTGATAACAAGAAACACTTTGAAGCCGAGTTAAGGCAATCTCTTTCGTGGAGAGAGAGAGAGAGAGAGAGAGAGAGAGAGAGAGAGAGAGAGAGAGAGAGACACAGAGACTCAAAGACATACACAATATCAATCCCTCAAGCAGGACAGTACGACACTCGAGCACCCAAGGCTTGGGTACGGTAGCATTGGCCTTCCTCTTAAAAGGCCGCTTCAAAGGCAAGCTACACCATCATCATCACCCACCCAGAGGCTCGGCGCACCGTTGCGCTGTGCCCAAGGGTCGTACCGCCATTCTCATGGGTCGTCGTCTGTCCCTCCGTCGCAACGTGCTGAAGGGGGAGAGAAGGGAGTGGGCGGATGTGGGTGAGGGAGGCCTCGTCCCGTCGTGCCAAAGAGGGGAGAGGGAGGGAGGGAGGGGATGTGGGGGAGGGAGTTGGGGTGGGTTGGGGGGATTGGGAGGCTTAAAGCTGAAATGTGGGTATACTGGGTACGCTACAGTCCAGATATGTGGGTATACTGGGTACGCTACAGTCCAGATATGTGGGTATACTGGGTACGCTACAGTCCAGATATGTGGGTATACTGGGTACGCTACAGTCCAGATATGTGGGTATACTGGGTACGCTACAGTCCAGATATGTGGGTATACTGGGTACGCTACAGTCCAGATATGTGGGTATACTGGGTACGCTACAGTCCAGATATGTGGGTATACTGGGTACGCTACAGTCCAGATATGTGGGTATACTGGGTACGCTACAGTCCAGATATGTGGGTATACTGGGTACGCTACAGTCCAGATATGTGGGTATACTGGGTACGCTACAGTCCAGATATGTGGGTATACTGGGTACGCTACAGTCCAGATATGTGGGTATACTGGGTACGCTACAGTCCAGATATGTGGGTATACTGGGTACGCTACAGTCCAGATATGTGGGTATACTGGGTACGCTACAGTCCAGATATGTGGGTATACTGGGTACGCTACAGTCCAGATATGTGGGTATACTGGGTACGCTACAGTCCAGATATGTGGGTATACTGGGTACGCTACAGTCCAGATATGTGGGTATACTGGGTACGCTACAGTCCAGATATGTGGGTATACTGG
>NC_092235.1:53112737-53187737 GCF_036320965.1 Panulirus ornatus | reverse complement strand
TATACCCATGCACACAATTCACACTGTCTGCCTTTATTCATTCCCATCGCCACCTCTCCACACATGGAATACCATCCCCCTCCCCCCTCATGTGTGCGAGGTAGCGCTAGGAAAAGACAACAAAGGCCCCATTCGTTCACACTCAGTCTCTAGCTGTCATGCAATAATGCCCGAAACCACAGCTCCCTTTCCACATCCAGGCCCCACACAACTTTCCATGGTTTACCCCAGACGCTTCACATGCCCTGATTCAATCCAATGACAGCACGTCAACCCCGGTATACCACATCGATCCAATTCACTCTATTCCTTGCCCTCCTTTCACCCTCCTGCATGTTCAGGCCCCGATCACTCAATATCTTTTTCACTCCATCTTTCCACCTCCAATCTGGTCTCCCACTTCTCCTCGTTCCCTCCACCTCCGACACATATATCCTCTTGGTCAATCTTTCCTCAATCATTCTCTCCATGTGACCAAACCATTTCAAAACACCCTCTTCTGCTCTCTCAACCACGCTCTTTTTATTTCCACACATCTCTCTTACCCATACATTACTTACTCGATCAAACCACCTCACACCACACATTGTCCTCAAACATCTCATTTCCAGCACATCCATCCTCCTGCGCACAACTCTATCCATAGCCCACGCCTCGCAACCATACAACATTGTTGGAACCACTATTCCTTCAAACATACCCATTTTTGCTTTCCGAGATAATGTTCTCGACTTCCACACATTCTTCAAGGCTCCCAGGATTTTCGCCCCCTCCCCCACCCTATGATCCACTTCCGCTTCCATGGTTCCATCCGCTGCCAGATCCACTCACAGATATCTAAAACACTTTACTTCCTCCAGTTTTTCTCCATTCAAACTTACCTCCCAATTGACTTGACCCTCAACCCTACTGTACCTAATAACCTTGCTCTTATTCACATTTACTCTTAACTTTCTTCTTTCACACACTTTACCAAACTCAGTCACCAGCTTCTGCAGTTTCTCACATGAATCAGCCACCAGCGCTGTATCATCAGCGAACAACAACTGACTCACTTCCCAAGCTCTCTCATCCACAACAGACTTCATACTTGCCCCTCTTTCCAAAACTCTTGCATTCACCTCCCTAACAACCCCATCCATAAACAAATTAAACAACCATGGAGACATCACACACCCCTGCCGCAAACCTACATTCACTGAGAACCAATCACTTTCCTCTCTTCCTACACGTACACATGCCTTACATCCTCGATAAAAACTTTTCACTGCTTCTAACAACTTGCCTCCCACACCATATATTCTTAATACCTTCCACAGAGCATCTCTATCAACTCTATCATATGCCTTCTCCAGATCCATAAATGCTACATACAAATCTATTTGCTTTTCTAAGTGTTTCTCACATACATTCTTCAAAGCAAACACCTGATCCACACATCCTCTACCACTTCTGAAACCACACTGCTCTTCCCCAATCTGATGCTCTGTACCATCACCAATATTAAGATTATAATTCTTTGTATATTTAATAATAGAAGATTCAATGATATTTCTCTTGGTAATAGAGTTAGAGTTAATAACTGAGATGGCATTACTCCAGTCAATACAATGATCATAGTTTTTAACATGATTAAACAAGGCATTCGATTCTTGTCCCGTTCTTATATTATATTTATGTTGCTTAAGTCTAACAGAAAGATCCTTACCAGTCTGACCAACATAAAATTTATCACAATTTCCACTAGGCACTTTATAGATGCATCCAAGAGAATTTTCTGGTGAATTCCTGATTAACATATTCTTTATAGTATTATTGTTGCTAAAGGCAACATTTACATTAAAGGATTTATGCAACATGGGAAGCAAAGTGAAATTATTATTAAGAGGGAGAACTAAAAGATTCTTGGTGTCAATGGAAGGTTTGGGCTCAACTATGTAAAAGGATTTCTTTGCTAACTGAAGGGATTTATCATTGAAAGATCTAGGGTACTTTAACTTAGATCCAATAGAATATATCTTCTCAAACTCATCATCAATAAACTCTGGACTGCAAATACGTAATGCCCTAAGGAACATAGATTGAAATAATGATAATTTAACTGTCATGCTGAGATGAGTAATAATGGATATATGAGCATATATTGGTGGGTTTTCTGTATATGCTAAACTTAAACTTGTTTCCTTGCCTATGAATCATGCAATCTGAAAATGGTAACATACTATTATTTTCATTTTCTACAGTAAATTTGATGGAAGGTACGAAATTGTTAAGTAAGGGGAGAAATATTTGTAAATCTTAATCCCTGGGGATAGGGGAAAAAGAATACTTCCCACGTGTTCCCTGCGTGTCGTAGAAGGCGACTAAAAGGGGAGGGAGCGGGGGGGCTGGAAATCCTCCCCTCTCATTTTTTTTTTTTTTCAAAAGAAGGAACAGAGAAGGGGGCCAGGTGAGGATATTCCCTCAAAGGCCCAGTCCTCTGTTCTAAACGCTACCTCGCTAACGCGGGAAATGGCGAATAGTTTGAAAGAAAGAAAACGAAAATATATATATATATATATATATATATATATATATATATATATATATATATATATATATATATATATATATATCATCCCTGGGATAGGAGAGAAAGAATACTTCCCACGCATTCCCTGCGTGTCGTAAAAGGCAACTAAAAGGGGAGGGAGCGGGGGGCTGGAAATTCTCCCCTCCAATTTTTACTTTTCCAAAAGAAGGAACAGAGAAGGGGGCTAAGTGAGGATTTTCCCTCTAAAGCTCAGTCCTCTGCTCTTAACGCTCCCTCTCTAACGCGGGAAATAGCGAATATGTATGGAAAAAAACATATATATATATATATATATATATATATATATATATATAGAGAGAGAGAGAGAGAGAGAGAGAGAGAGAGAGAGAGAGAGAGAGAGACAGAGAGAGAGAGAGAGAGAGAGAGAGAGAGAGAGAGAGAGAGAGAGAGAGAGAGAGAGAGAGAATGAGGTAAATTAGTCATTACATATACACTAGAGCCACACATGGTCACCGCCAGCACCAGCTTTATTTACACAAACGCATCCTGAACAAAAGCAATCAGAATTCTCCACTGTACGCCGTAGAGGCCGGAGATGAATTAAACTTGGAAAGAAGGACAATTTCCGTGCTCCATGTTGGAGTTTTCCGGCACGTTGAACATATGAAACGCATAGCTCAGCTCCAGGCGACCCCACGCTGTGTCCACTTCACTTCATGTGCACCTTTACCGCCACCCACTTCCTCTAATGTTTCATCAATCCAGAGACTCCCCCCTCCTCCCCTCTGGTATATCATCAGCAGACTCTTAAAAACCTGGCGACGCAGACTTTCCGTGAACACTTCACTTCTGTAGCAATCTCCTCATGTGGGGAATGTGTAGGATGAGGTTTTGGTGCCCAGAAACTGCATATACCCATTTTCTGATTTTCGATATGAAAGCCAATGGATCACTGCTGACATGAGGGAAAGAAAACACACGAAGGATTAAAGGAAGTGACGAAGAGCTGAGGTAATGTGCCTGTTAAAGAGAGGCTAGTCAGACTAAGAGATTCAGAAAGGAGAGTTAAGAAGGATGAGGATAAGATATGCAAGGTGGTTGAATGAGACGGAATGAGAAGGAGGTCTTGGGAGCCATTGAAATTGCTAAAAAAAAAGGTGACTAGACTGCTGTTGGGTCTTGACCCATATAGGGTTCATGATCTTGATGAAGTTTCTCCATATTTGCTGAGGAAGTCTGAAGATACATTTGATAGACCACATGATAGTTTGTTCAGTACACGGCTGGAGGAGTGGGTTGGGGCAAATTTCGTCCCTATCTTCAAGAAAGGAGACCGGAAAATTGCACTGGGCTACAAACTAGTCCTTCTGACGAGTGTGGTCTACAAGACACTGGAAAAGATACTCAAATGCAAATGGATGACAATATGAAAGGAAAAAAAAACTACGTCACAAGAAACAACACAGATTCAGGGAAAGGAAGACTTGCATAACAAATCTCTTACACTTCTTTGTGGAGGTGATCTCGTGTTGGACATTAGACGAGGATTATTGGATCGTGTATTTCTGGACTGTTAGAAAGCAGTGACACCTAACCACAGCTGGAGGTTGGTAAAGAAGCTGGGATCTTCAGTCAGGAATAAGGGAGATACCCCTTTGGTTGACGGAAAATCATCTCCACGGAAGGACACAGACGACACATAAGAATAACCTTCCCGAAATGGTTTGGAATCATCATCCGCATTACAGGGTTCGGTCCTGGAACCATTCCTCTTCTCGACATATGCACAAAACTCAACAGAAAAGCTGGACTCATACTCAAATCAAGAGAACTGGATTATATTGAGAGGTATGAAGCCACAGAAAAGAGTAAGGGGTGACTTGATCATAACTTTTAATTACCGAATTAGTTTGAAGATGTTAAAAGTAAACAAATCTTCGTAAGATGCAAAGACAGGAAAACCAGAGGCCACAGCATGAAATTAAACAAGAAATCTTTTAGAAAAGATGCAAGCAGTGTTTTTATAACACTGAACTAGTAGTTCAGTAGAGTAAACTGATTGTTGAAAATAAGAATGCTGACAACCTGATAATTCTAAAAAGCTATATTTTATTAAAAAATTTCAGATTGGGCCCCACGAGTGCAAACTCCCTCCTTGTACTTTACCAGTAGGTAATTAAAAGAATAAGAGCGATACTCAGCGGACAGGCGACCACAGTCAGTGTGCCCTGTGTATATAATTGCTGCTCACCAACATTAATTATTCCCACGTATTACTCTCACCACCAGAGCAAAAATGTTATAAACGCAGCCTTTCCCCGAGTGAGCTTGGAATTATATTCACTGGCAACCTTTTCCTTTACACAAGCTAGCAAGGAGAGTTGAGAGAGAGAGTAACTGACGACGATAAATTCATTGATAAATTAAGGAGGAATTCTTTAACTCAATCACTACTAAAGCAGATCAGCCCACGATGAAGCTTAGCAGTGTCATAATAAAAGATTCTGAACCCATTATTACCTCAGGAGTTTCCCCGGCAGCAGTAAACAAACTATCAAGGGACACGTGAATGGTCATACCGTCGAACTCAAGGGTCGTGCCGTCGTTCTCAAGGGTCGTACTGTCGTACTCAAGGGTCATACCGTAGTACTCAAGGGTTATACCGTCGTACTCAAGAGTCGTATCGTCGTAATGAAGGGCCGCACCGTCGTACTCAAGGGTCGCACCGTCGCACTCAAGGGTCATATCATCACACTTAAGGGTCATACCGTCGTACTCAAGGTTCGCACCGTCGTAATCAAGGGCCGCACCGTCGCACTCAAGGTTCGCACCGTCGTAATCAAGGGTCGCACCGTCGCACTCAAGGTTCACACCGTCGTACTCAAGGGTCATATCATCGTACTCAAGGGTCGCACCGTCGTACTCAAGGGTCGCACCGTCGCACTCAAGGTTCACACCGTCGTACTCAAGGGTCATATCATCGTACTCAAGAGTCGCACCGTTGCACTCAAGGTTCACACCGTTGTACTCAAGGGTCATATCATCGTACTCAAGGGTCGCACCGTCGTACTCAAGGGTCGTATCATCGTACTCAAGGGTCGCGCCGTCGTACTCATGGTTCGTACCATCGTACTTAAGGGTCGCACTGTCGTACTTAAGGGCTATACCGCTGTGTTCCAATGAGATCTCGTACAGACAGATATAAGAACAGTCTTGTACATACCATTGTGAACATCATAAACAATCCATGAACAATTGAACAGCTACGCAGGTGAACAGCCCAGTTTCCTCCAAGTTAGGCTATGTGGTGTGTCAACTAGTGTATTACTGTAACTATTCATCACTTAAGGTGTCTGAGCTCAGGAAAAATAAAAGATACTCTATGCCGGAAAACAACGGCATTTACTCCTGTGTAATCCCAAACTTTCCAATGTTGAAACTCATTCAAAACGTCACCACGGCCAAAAGCAACTAGACACATGACTTTAATCTTCGACCTGTCGATTAAAAAAAGAAAAAAAAGAAAGAAAAAACATAGCAGGGACAGAGTAAGTCAAGGTCAATCTCAGTAATAAGTCTGAACTTGTTGACATCATCCATTATTAAGTTAGGTCGCTGACAAGCAAACAAAAGACCAAAAGCCAAACCCACGGTTTTCTCTGCATCGGCCATTATGTCCGTTACGTAACTCCCGAACCTTTGAAAAAAACAAGACAATAATGACGAACATGATTTACGTTCATTTGTAAAATGTAATTTACGTAAAAAAAAAATGAAGTCTAAAGAAAAATTAGGTGATTCCCGACAAATGTAATTGAATAATGTTCAACTCCGCTTAATCACGGCTCAAATAATACATACAAAAACAGAAAAAAGAGACAGAATACCCGTTAAACAATCTCCAATAAACAAAATTTACCCTGAGTTATTATAAAAATTCTTACCAGAGAAAATGATATATATATATATATATATATATATATATATATATATATATATATATATATATATATATATATATATATATATATATTATACTTTGTCGCTGTCTCCCGCGTTAGCGAGGTAGCGCAGGGAAACAGACGAAAGAACAGACCAACCCACCCAAGTACACATGTGTATACATAAACGCCCACACACGCACATATACATACCTATACATGTCAACGTATACATAAATATACATACACATGGACATATTCATATATGCTGCCTTCATCCATTTCCCGCGTGAGCGAGGTAACGTCAATATCAAATGACTGACCCATAAAGGAAAACAAAAATCCTCGTTTGGCTCCTTTCTCGGTTCCTTTTTTTTCTTTGGAAAGTGATACAAGAAGAGAAGATCTCTAGTCCCTCGCAGTGGATACATGTATAGTATACTATCATGTCCTTATGTTTTCCTCTGCGTGTGTAAGTATATAAGTGTGGATATATTTCTTCTTGGATGCAACAGGGTGTAAGGGTCCTCCTCCACCCATGCCTCTCGTATCTGACCAGACAGACTAATTAACGGGTCTTCAGGATGCCGATGTCCTTTTCCTTTACACTACGATTGCGGAGAAAAAGAATGTGCAGCGACTCGTCATCTGAAGGCAGGGCCTAGTGCATAACAACATACAACCTACGCAGGGTTATAGGGGCCGCCACAGGAGTGACTCCTGATAAGCCAGGTTATAACCCAGATACAGACATCAGTTGTATCAGTCTTCCAATACGGTATCGGTGCCACATCAAGTATATAAAGGATTTCTCATCTTCACCAGTTTGTTCCATCGGGCAGTAATTCGCCCAAGGCAACGAGGACAATAGGAAGGCTGAGCCTAGCGGGACTGGGACTAACAGTATGTAAAGCTCAAGCGAAAACGTGAGAGCTTGTGTGGTGAGGTCGTCCTCATGAAGTTACAACACTGATGTCTAAGAGAGGAAGCCAACAACCCGGTGGCTTAGGTTATGACGTCTCATACATCTAACCTCCTGAGCACGAAGATACGACCTTTAAGTACGAATGTACCACCCTTGAGTACGACGGGACGGACGCAAGGGTGTGCTAGCCAGGCCTTTGAAATCTGATCTTCAGTGGATAGGTCAAGGGCTAGCCCATTATAGGTAGGGGTTCGTACCGTCGTGGTCCAAGAATCGTACCAATGGACTCATGCATTGTACCGTCCGACTCAAAAAGTTATGAAAATAGTAAGGGAGTTCCATTACGAACATATATCTAAGAGAAATGGACATACACAACAGCGCAGAGACACACGAATACACACATATGCATATAAATGGGATCATAGACGACACGAACACACTGAACCAGAGTCGATCACAGATTCAATCTTACTTCCAAGTCCGGCACCCTCACCCTCCGCATCCCAATAACAAACACACACACACACACACACACACACACTCACACACACTCACACACACACACACACACACACACTACGCCCAACGACGTCACCATCAACCACACCAACATTGTGATGATGCACATCAACCTTGCTGCAGACAACATCCTGCCCCCCTGACATCACACTAGACCCTGACATCCTCTGGATAACAGACAACATCCTGCCCCCCTGACATCACACTAGACCCTGACATCCTCTGGATAACAGACAACATCCTGCCCCCCTGACATCACACTAGACCCTGACATCCTCTGGATAACAGACAACATCCTGCCCCCCTGACATCACACTAGACCCTGACATCCTCTGGTTAACAGACAACATCCTGCCCCCCTGACATCACACTAGACCCTGACATCCTCTGGATAGTCTTCAAACTTCATTGTGTCATTATAGACGATGGTTCAAACGGGAGGAATCATTTCAGCACTATCATCAAATCTTCCTCATGCCATTCGTAACTTCTCCGCCGACTGCAATCACTGAATGTTGCCCACAACTTAAGCTCAGGAATGTCCATACCATATTCATTCTACCTAAGCTCAACTCCGCCTCTCCAGCCTGGTCCTCCTCACGAACAGCTACACGGAGGGACCAGCTAGAAAGAATGCAGAAAAGGGTGTGCCAAATCATCCTGGCCCCATCTTGCACCACCTACGAAGAGGCCCTCATCTCGCTCTGAACCTGTCTAGCATGTCCGACTATAACTGGCAGCTCATACGGCAGTTTGGCAATAAACTGCTGACCCCCCACCCCCCACCCCGTCACAGATACCCCACCCCCCCAGCGTCCCTCCACCACGGACCGCCGTTCGTCACCAAAATCGACTTGCTCCAATGAGATCTTGTACAGACACGTGGAAGAACAGTCCCATACCTACGACTGTGAACATCATAAACCATCCATGAACAAGTGCATAGCTATGCAAGTGAAGAGCTCAGTTTCGTCTAACTTAGGCTATGTGGTATGCGAACTCCTGTATCACGGTAACTATTCATTGCTTAATGTTCAGTCAAGCTTATGATTTATAAAACACACCACTGACTCTGTAAACATCTCTGTATATCTGCCACCCTGACTATCTAAATATACTTCATCCATATGCTTATTCAGAGTGTAGCAATATCCAGCTCAACTTAATCTTAAGCTCTTGCATCATTAGTTAACTAGTAGCCTACCATGACCTCCCAGTTTCGTAATAGCTGCAATACCTCAACTGTGTACTTTCAGCCAAATAGCTGCCTATATCCAATAAACTGTTATTTACTTATTCATTTCATCTATCACACTTGCAGATGGGGCCCCCGTGGTTGTAAAACTCTCTCCCCTGACACTACACACAAGTAATTACACACAGTGTACGGGCAAACAGTATCCCAAAAGTTCAAGAAGCTGTATGACACCTCAGAAAGTTCAAGGTTTTGAGTAATCACCCCTGAACATGAGGGTACGCATTTTAGCATGATGGCATGACCTCTGACCTGCACCTTAAGAGTTAAACCCAAAGGCCTGGCGGGCATCATACTCAAGGGTCGTACCGTCGGGCTCAAGCGTCGATCCGCCGAGTTCAAGGGTCATATCATCGTGCTCAAGGGAATAAAGATATGGGGTCCTACGAGGGTCACACTCCCACCCCGTACCGTATAACTATGTACTTACATCAAAGTAATTCCTCATGTAGGAGAGAGAGCTCGCCATACATACGTACAGAAGGAGAGAATACTAACGAGAACTCTATCTGTAAAATAACAACTCAAAACAAAACAAAAAAAACGCACACACTTGAGCAACACAGCAACACACATCGTTAAACCACCGAAACAAAGGAAATACAAACATCCACACACACACACACACACACACACACACACACACACACACAGGGGATGAGGCCAGGATCACAGCACACTAATCGAACGGGCGGCCGCCTTAATGGAAATTCAGCAAAGCGTGAAAATTTCATCAAGAAACCATAATCGGCCGGACCATGAGACAGATTGGCCCTCCCCTGTGGCCAAGGGAGAGGAAGAGAACCGATAAATGTGGGGGAACAGGAAAGGTAGAAGAACGGAAGACAGGGTAATGACGGATTGATGTGTCAAGGGGCAGAGGCAATAAGAGAAGGGGAGATGCAGACGGATAGATAAGACAGATACGGGTAGAATGTTGAAAGAAACGCCACCAAGATATGATTCTTAACTGGGTAGGACTATGGGGAAGCCTACAGCTAACACAGCTATCAAACAAGTAAACACTGGGAATGGCAGATACGTAAATAAAAGATGGAATGAAGTGAAAACAAAATCAAAAATCTTTTTTTAACTTTCATGTGAAGAATGAAAGAGTGGAGGATATATATATATATATATATATATATATATATATATATATATATATATATATATATATATATATATATATATATATTCTTTTTTCATACAATTCGCCATTTCCCGCATTACCGAGGTAGCGTTAAGAACAGAGGACTGAGCCTTTGAGGGAATATCCTCACATGGCCCCCTTCTCTGTTTCTTCTTTTGCAAAATTAAAAACGAGAGAGGAGGATTTCCAGCCCCCTGCTGGAATGTGTGGAAGTCGAGAACATTATCTCGGAAAGCAAAAATGGGTATGTTTGAAGGAATAGTGGTTCCAACAATGTTGTATGGTTGCGAGGCGTGGGCTATGGATAGAGTTGTGCGCAGGAGGATGGATGTGCTGGAAATGAGATGTTTGAGGACAATGTGTGGTGTGTGGTTTGATCGAGTAAGTAACGTAAGGGTAAGAGAGATGTGTGGAAATAAAAAGAGCGTGGTTGAGAGAGCAGAAGAGGGTGTTTTGAAATGGTTTGGGCACATGGAGAGAATGAGTGAGGAAAGATTGACCAAGAGGATATATGTGTCGGAGGTGGAGGGAACGAGGAGAAGTGGGAGACCAAATTGGAGGTGGAAAGATGGAGTGAAAAAGATTTTGTGTGATCGGGGCCTGAACATGCAGGAGGGTGAAAGGAGGGCAAGGAATAGAGTGAATTGGATCGATGTGGTATACCGAGGTTGACGTGCTGTCAGTGGATTGAATCAGGGCATGTGAAGCGTCTGGGGTAAACCATGGAAAGCTGTGTAGGTATGTATATTTGCGTGTGTGGACGTATGTATATACATGTGTATGGGGGTGGGTTGGGCCATTTCTTTCGTCTGTTTCCTTGCGCTACCTCGCAAACGCGGGAGACAGCGACAAAGAAAAAAAAAAAAAAAAAAAAAAAAAAAAAATATATATATATATATATATATATATATATATATATATATATATATATATATATACAAAGAAAAAAGTCAAAGGCGAGATAAGGATTCAAGTATTATAGGATACGGAAAAAAAAATATAAAAGAGCCTGGTCAACGCATTTCAAATTACACGCAAGAAAAATGAGAGAGAGAGAGAGAGAGAGAGAGAGAGAGAGAGAGAGAGACAGAGAGAGAGAGAGAGAGAGATAGCATCTCTAACAAAGAGTACCGTTCCTGTGATGGCGAAAATTCAGGTCAGCATTTATTCATTAAAATCCTGAGCTGAAGCGTAAATCTAATATGTGCTTTAGCAAGAAATACTGAGAACAAAACAAAAGACTCGAATATTAAATGATATAGTGAGGTCGTACTTCACACGCAAACGATGATGATGGAAAAAAAAATAAAAAAAAAAGTAAGAGGAAAAGAAATCAAACATAAATCAGAATAATAAATGATAAATAGGCACCGACGACAAACGACTTCAAATTACAAAATCGGGATAGCCATCGTGTTCGAACTAGGTCACGTAAGTGGCGCTAAGTACGTGAAGCGAGTCGTGTGATGAAGCGGTATGAAAATCATGGATCGGTTATGAGTGAAACGGATGATATGATCAGCGTGTATACTTGCCGAACCTTGGTAGCCTCAGGGTCTGCCGGGGCAGCATTCTGCATATCTACGCTTCGAATCTCATCGGAGAAATAAGAAATTAATTAAGACCGGGACAAAAAAAAAAAAAAAAGGCTGATCCGTTAAGCTGCCATCTATTAGGATATCCCCGTGGTAACTGTAGCTGTCAGGAGGTGCATGTAATGCTAATCTGCTGAGGCATTGCCACCACCACCACAAAACATCGTCTTAAGCCCCTTGGTGCAAATACGATCTCTGCTGTAGAAATCCGCAAGTCCCTCGTCCCTCCTCTCCTCAGACACACTACTGATTAATCTCCCACAACTCCAGTGTTCCTGCACACGCAGCACCACTCCATCCATGTGTTGGTTGGCAAGTCTCTCCAAGGACTAGGGCTGTAGAACACAGAAAGAACGCTAAAAGGTTCTCTGCTTGGGATATGCAAGAGAACACGTTATACGCGATCCTCTGCCGGTGATCTGAACGAGCTGTTAGTGTAAGAGGAACTGCCACAAAAGAGGGATGATCGGTGTGCAAGTAGAGGAATGGACTGTAAACCGAAAGGGTCCGAAGTTACTCCACAACAAATAAATAAAACTTGTATGAGACGCGAGCCACTGGAAAAATAAATAAAAAAAAGGGATAAAAGTTTTGAGAACATGAAGGCACCAAAGAAAAAAAAAAAGAAAAGAAAAAGAAAATCCTTTGGCGGAAGAGAAGTATAGGGCAATCAGGTAGAGATCTCTCTCCCAGGGCGGAGAGTGTGGGCGTGAGAGTAAATTCCTGATCCCGAACTAATGACGATAAAACATTGAAGGGACAAGCGGGAAAATTTATCGAGTAATCACGAAGATATCGCCAGGCGGGGGAGGGATGATATGGGAAGTGTAGCGAGACGTGAAGTGTTGCCTTACGAGTGATAACACATCATTAGAAACAACAGATCAGACCATCAAATAAATGGCTTACCATAACCTATATATGTACACTTCTTAGTTTCTCGAGGTATAGTAATGGACGGAATAAATAAATCCCTCGCAACCAATGACACACACACACACACACACACACACACACACACACGACCCTTGCCTTTGGTGACTCGACCTTTGCTTTTGGTGATCACATTTCTTACTTGACCTTCCTTCCTGACCCTAACATGTGAAGGTCATGCGCCTTACATGCCATATATATATATATATATATATATATATATATATATATATATATATATATATATATATATATATATATATATATATATATATAACCATCATTTTTTTCACCATCTCTGTACCCCAGATGATGTGAGTTAACATGAGCGCTGGGATCATCGTGTTTCACTTTCCTGGCGGCCACCTTAGGCGCTCCGTATGATGAGAGGAAGCTGGACATTCCAGGTCTGAGCGAGAGTTAAAGTGTAGGAGGGAGGGTAGAACGGTTCGGAAACGTCCAGGTAGTGAAGCCTGGTTGTACTGCTAGCGAGAGGGACAAGAGTGAGAGAAGTAGCTCCTCCTATGAAAAATAAACCATGGGAATGTTTTGTAGAGTAAGCAAGAAGCTGATTTCAAGAATGACGTCAGAATGAAACTACACTACGTTGAATCAGGCTGCTCGACGTTTCTATGGCCCAGAGCTAAGTGCCTGAAGACCAGCAGAATGCATGTGTAGTGCTCTTGTATTAGAACAATAGGGGCAAAGATGAATGTCCGCATTACAAAGGTCCACTGGTTAGGTGAAGGTGAGTGTAGTGGCTGAGAGTAGCTATACCTCTTGTGGAGCAATGTGACTCCAGGAGGGATACAGGGTGTGTGAACCAGGTGCTCTCTTTTGATAATAAGTTAACGGTATATTTGGAGAAAGAGAATGAGTGTAGCAGAGATGGATCTTGAGAAAGCGTATGACGGAGGTGGCAGATAAGCTTTGCAGAACGTGTTACAAATATTCTGTGCAAAGAAAAAATTAATGCAATCTTGGGTTTTTAACCGGGAAAGTAAGGCATGAGTGCAAGTAAGAAGGGAAGAGGATGAGTGGTCCCGGTATAAGCTGGTTTGCGTGAAGGGGTGGTGGAGAAGGTGAATGCGCGCATCTTGGAATGACAGGCTGATCTACAGACAATCAGCGAAAGGACTTATCGTATATGACGGAACGAAACTAGTAATGGTAAAAGAAGAGGAAATGGCTGGGGGTGAGGGGTGTCTGAGTAACAAACTTGGCTTAAGAAAACCCCCTTCCTTGACGGTGTAGCTGTACAAACTGAACCGAGTGTGGAAATACAATTCATTCATTCATTTGTAAAGACATTGTCTCTCTTTAAGGGAGGGTAGGGGAGATATTAGTCTCGACAAGTTTTGTGGAAGAGAAAAATTGGAGGAAGCCGAAGTAATGAGCTCTGAAAGGGAGTAACGTCTGCTTCAAACTGATGGAGGAGTACTGATGAATGTCTCTAGGTGACAGCTACGGATGCTCGTGACTATAACTTAAGCGTGAATGTAAATGAAGCTAAGTGGGTGTGACTAAAGCTAAGCATATTCATGCCTAGGGTTGGGTGTGCGTGCTGAGCGTATTCATGCTTAAAGTAATATGTGTGTGTGACTTAAGCTAGGCATATTCATGCTTAGAGAAATAAGTATGTGACTAAAGCTAAGTATATTCATGACTAAAGAGAAGTGTGTGCGTGACTGAAGCTAAGCTTACTCGGGCTTAAAGATAAACGGGTGTGAGTAAAGGTAAACATGCTCACGTCTGAAGCTAAATATGTTCGCGACTAAAGCTAAGCATGCTCATGAGTAAAGCTAGGTATGTTCATGACTAAAGATAAGCAGCTTCGACACTAAACAAATTATGTTCGTTACTAAAGCTAAACATGTTTGTGACTACAGCAAAGCCATCTGTTAACTATAGGGGACATATTTATCTCTTGGTAACTGACCATATATTACACCCTCACTAACCTTAATTAAAAGACTCGCTCCTCTTTATCTAACGCACGTTCAGTTTTCTGTGACTTAACCCTCTACGTTTCTTGTGTGCTAAGCATAACCTCACTAGGGACCAACACAGTATAAAGGTGATGTACGTCTAAACACCTCAAACTTGACATCCCGTCAAGTATTGTTTCATTCCCAGTTCCGCACCTGTGGTTCATCCCGTACCTTCTCTGACTTACCCACAGTACTGGGCAAACATGACGACTGGAACGGGGTAGGGATAGAGGAAGCCGGTGACAAGTTTTATCTTTAAAATCCTAACGGAAACTAAGGGGCTTCTTCTCGACTTGATAATTTTCCTGGTATATGCTTGTTCATCTGAAGACGACATTGAGGGCTGCTCTTTCGGATGAAAATGTCTGATATCATCTGTTTATATCACCTCAATAGACATACAGATTGAAGTGGACGTCTAGCGCACACACTCCGATACACTTCGTATCGCGGACGTAATATCGAGAAGTCTCCGGCGCTGTTTCCCGTCCAAACTCCATCTGTGTTATGAAGTCTGCCAGGGGAAACAAATGACGGCTGCGATCAGCTCCGTAAACTTCTCAATCCCGCTAACCGAAAGATTGGAATCCATTTGTCAAATCCCACACGCTACAAGGGAGCTCACTACAACAACGAATGTGCAGAGCAAGTGTTGATAGGGGTTATGGACGATTATGCCGTTTTCAAGCACAGTTTGGTAAGGTTGTGAGGTTCAACAGACAACCTATGAGCTAACCTTAACTTAGTTTTATTGCAAGGAACCTCAGATTACTGAACCTCGGGCGGAGGTAACCCTGAACCACTGGACCCAGTGTGGAGGTAACCCTGAACCACTGGACCCAGTGTGGAGGTAACCCTGAACCACTGGACCCAGTGTGGAGGTAACCCTGAACCACTGGACCCAGTGTGGAGGTATCCTTGGATTACCAGACCCAATATAAAGACAGTGTCATCGGGAAAGATCAATAGATCTGAGGCACAAGTTCTCTCCCACATACCATATCGTGTGTAACATCTGTCGATGTTATAAACCCCCATGAAATCAGCTTCGTGCCTCCCCTTGCAAATCGTGGTTGTGTTCTGATTGGAATTCCTCTTTTGGTCAGTCTTCCCAATGCCCGTCCATCTTTTAGTTTTACATGATTCAATTCCCTAAGGCCAGTATCTACTACCAAAGGCTAAACAGAAAGTAGTGTCCAGGGCATGACAACGTAACCTTTGAGCACATAGGTTCGACCCTGAGCAGGACGGTTCGACCCATGGGCATGATGGCGTGGCTGGAAATCTCACCCCTCCTGTATCATTACTTTCTAAAAGTTGAACGAAAAGGAAGAGGCAAGTTAGGAATTTCTCCCTCAAAATTTCTGACACAACCTCGCTAATGCTTGATAAAGAAGAAGATAAAGTATACATATCAAGCCATCATACCCAAGGGTCGTACCATCGTGCTCAAGGGTCGTGTCGTCGTGCTCTGGGTATTACCATCGAGCTCAAGCGTCGTGTCGTCGTGCTCAAGGGTCGTATCGTCGTGTTCTAGGGTCGTACCATCATGCTCAAGGGTCGAGTCGTCGTGCTCAAGGGTCGTGTCGTCGTGCTCAAGGGTCGTGTTCTCGTGCTCAAGGGTCGCGTCGTCGTGTTCAAGAGGGTGAGATGTAGGACACTGCCATCCCCTCACTCCCTCCATACCCAAACTAGGACTACCTATACCACCTTCCTGGTACACCTGTCAGCACATTTCCTGGTCTCGGGAAAACATGTTTACAATCCGCGGGTTTTCCGATTACACTTGCACGTCCCAGAGGGCGTGGCTGGATCGGCCGACGTCTCCCGAGTTATTCACTTAACTGTCTGGTATTGACGGTCCCTAGTGATGAGGAGGGGTACAGGCAAGCTCCCTCCCTGGTGCTGACCTGAAACTTCAGCTCTACTGGAACAAAATGTCGATTCGCTTGATTATCATTAGCTGTTTCTGGTAACAGAGGAAAATAGACGACACCCCACGTTTCTCCTGCACGTCGTACGAGGTGAATAAGATGGACGTGAGCTAGGAGGGAGGGAAGGTGGGTGGGGGGAGGCGAGGCTGGAAAGCTCCATCTGTATTACCACTTTCTACAACTAGGAACAGAAGAAGGAACCAAACGAGGATTCCAACTAGAGAGCTAAATTGTCTACTGCTGACGCAGCCTCGCTGAGCCCAGAAGGGCGAAGGGATGAAGACATTCATTGAAGAATATATGATCACATCTGACTCGTGTGTTGTTACTATCAAGTGAACAAACTATTCATCGTGCATGGGACACCCGCCCATATATAATGATAACCTTTAGGATAAAGATGAACAATGAAGGGCTCCCCACCTTATGGAAAATCCCCTCACACACACACACACATACACACACACACACACACACACACCTCCCTGGTTCAGCAGTTCGCGTCACTGATCGTCACGCATGCACGGGCCGCCTGGGACCAAACCCACATAGGTTCGAATCCTGGTCGCGGCAGCCAGGCAACAATCCAACCGGCTAATCGTCCTCCCCTAAGGGCTGGACGATAAAATGGGTCCCTGGCATAAGCTAGTGTGTGTGTGTGTGTGTGTGTGTGTGTGTGTGTGTGTGTGTGTGTGTGTGCATGCACAGGAGTAACGATATCGTACATATATACAAGCTTAAGAGACGGGGCAACATGAGTTTAAAACTCATCTATGAATGGATACTACACGTAAGTTGAGGAATAAATGAATATGTACACACACACACACACACATATATATATATATATATATATATATATATATATATATATATATATATATATATATATATATATAACAAAACAAGGCAACCATCAACCCCAAAATCTTGCTAACGTTTAATTCCTGATTGGTTACCTTCCCAATATCATGAAAACATTGTGAATATCACGTCTTTAATCACCAAACACCACATAAAATCTAAGCGAATTCAACCTTGTGGTGAAAACATGATGAACAAAATAACTCAGTAAACATGAACTTGTAATGACTGAAAAGAAGAACAGGAAATCAGACGTCGAGAGAATATCAAAACCGACAACTTCTACAACCAGCGAGCTGCACTCTATGCCATTAGATGATGGGGTAGGACGGATGGAGAGAGAGAGAGAGAGAGAGAGAGAGAGAGAGAGAGAGAGAGAGAGAGAGAGAGAGAGAGAGAGAGAGAATGTGTGTGTGTGTGTGTGTGTGTGTGTAAGGAAGTAGAGAGGAAAGTGGTAGAGAAGGGGTAGGAGGGAAGGAAGCTGAATGGATCAGTGCAAAACAGAAAGGACAATTGATTGTGTTACACAGAGTGAATAGCAGATGAATGTATGTGAGACAGACGAAAGGACGGAGCTTCATGGGGAGGTTTATGGGAGGCTATAAGAGTAGCAATGGAATAAGTGAGAGAGAGAGAGAGAGAGAGAGAGAGAGAGAGAGAGAGAGAGAGAGAGAGAGAGAGAGAGAGAGAGAGAGAGAGAGATCACCAACCTATGAGTACTACTTAGGATGAGATTTTGCCAGGAGGCCGAGTTAGCGCGTGGCACTTGTCGAGTAAGAGTACAAGGGGTTCACAGACCTTCAGTATGACGGCACCAACCAACCTTTACACGACGTAACGACCACGCGATATGATGCCGTGCCCTCTGTGCTAACCCTTCGTGTTCAAGGGTCGTACCATCGTGCTCAGGGCAGGTTACGGAGGCGCGTGACTCGCTCTGTAGCCGCTACACAGCCAGCCATTTAGTTACCTCAGGATTACGTAATCTGCAGTCGCTGTCAGAAGTGAGGAATATGCTCATCCTCCCGCCATCATACATCACCTTATGATATCCATCTTATATGTAGAGGTTTGATGGCGTACGTGCAAGACTACAGCGATACTTCACGACGAGTTCTTCGCGTCTTAAATTCACCAGGAGCTCGCCATTATCTTCAGAGAGACCTTCAAGTCAAGAGGACTTGAATGCTCCTGTGCACAGACTAACGTTGGGATCATGGGCCACATCAGCTATTATCAGGGTGATCATCAGTGACGGAGGAATGTACCTGACAGCCACATACGGTTGTAGTCACCTACGTAACCAATCATACAACCTCAACATGGGTTCTCCTAGCTGCTGCCCTAGGAGCAGGGAGACCATGTCATAAACCGCGTTGAATTTTGACGAGAAAAACGAATTTGAATTTCTGTGTGTGTGTATACACCCCAGAAAAATAGGATTTCCCGAAGGGATCTTTTGCTGATGCACTAAAAAGCTCGAGCTCTAATGGAAGATTACCAGCTCAGCGACACTGATATCAAACAAAATTTACCTATTCAAATGATGACGGATATATACACATGATCGTCTAACAGCTACTGGGGATGATAACTGCGGCGGAGAGAGAGGGGGGGAGAGACAGGTTCAGCACAGGACGCACACTTTCCCCCAAAAAAACATGAGAGTCAAGGATTCGTAACTATATCAACCGCAGAAGTAGGGCGGTAACGACTCTCCGAGCCAGCACGATGATGCGATACTTGTGCACGATGAGTACGAAGGTACGGCCTTTAATTATGATATCAAGAGTCACAGCTCAAAGGCAAACTCAAAGTTTTGAGGTTGAAGGATGCGGGAATTGAGAGGGGAGAAGAAAAGAAAAATGTTGAAGGCCACACCCTCATCCAGATAAACATGGGCAGTATAACTTTTTCAGATGGATCACGCATCGTCGTGCTCAATGGTCGCATCGTCGTGCTCAATAGCGTTAAGATCTACACAAGAACCGTGTAGTCAAGGCTAGCTACTCCTGTCACATGGAAAGGCGACACGAGTGCGTATATGAAAACAATAATAGGAAAAGTAAGAGTGGATACGTCCTGCTAAAGTCGCGCTAATACTTAATACTGAGTTCCACGTATACGATTGCTTCTCGCTGATGAGAGAGTAAAACGCAGTCTTATAAAGTGACCATGAATAGACGTGGAGACGTCTTGATCTAAGTCTGATTTGATTTCAACCTGATCCAAGTCTATACGAACATTTGAGATCATTCAGAGGCTGTCCATTCCTGCAACGGAGACGTCGGTTGTGAGAACTGGCGATCATCTGAGCGAGAGAGAGAGAGAGAGAGAGAGAGAGAGAGAGAGAGAGAGAGAGAGAGAGAGGAAAGAGTCAGGAACTAAGTTCGAGGATCATAGTGGAGCCTGCCGCCCCCGGTGGAAATATCCAGCCCAGTCGGAAAGTGGTGGAAAGAGCAGCAGGAAGGGGAGGAGAGAGAGGGAGAGAGAGAGAGAGAGAGAGAGAGAGAGAGAGAGAGAGAGAGAGAGAGAGAGAGAGAGAGAGAGAGGGAGGGGGGGTGGAAAACCTCGGGAAAACAAATAAAACTGCAAACATGATATACACAGAGGGCCGGAGAGGGATGCAAATAATAGCGTAAATAAACACTAAATAAAGAGTGACAGGCGACGAGGGCAGGATGGAGATGGGAGGTGACCTCACGAATAGTGAATGAGGGGGGAGTAATTGGTTATCACTCCACATATTAGTCCAATTTATGTTATCGCCTTTTTCTTTTTTTCCACCTCCCCCATCTAACTCTTATTCTCATCCTGTGTGTGTTTCTCCCTCCCCCCAACTCTAAGGTAGTTCTCTGAACTGAATATTTCGACCTGCAGTTTTCGAACTGGAAAGTTTTTGAACTTAAAGTACAGTTGAGGAAACAAAACAAAAAAGTTTTTGAAGTTCGTATCCTCATCCGGATGAACATCGGCAGGGTAACTTTTTCAGAACCCTGTGTCAAAGTATATATGCATATATACATGTACATTTCAGAAGTAGAGTCCCTCCACCACATACCCACATCCCAAGAAAAAAAAAAATAGTCCCATGCTCCCTTGCGAATTTTTCGCCGGATAACGCGGACAAAATTCTGTCCATCGACAAAGAGGCGACTCATTACAATCAGGGACCCACACAGTCTCCTCTGAGACACAACCAAATGCTGGAAACCAACCAACCAACCACTCACGGTCCTCTCCAGTCCTCTCCCAGGACCGGCGGCGGCGTAGTTCCGGGACAACCGAACATGGCTTATTCTAATTTTCACTTCACCTCCCGGCTCCTCTCCGACCCTGGACGATGATTATAGACGCCATACCATACAGCCTTCAAGTATTCCGATCCAATTTGTGTGCACGTGCACTGAGAGCGCGAGACACGGTCATGCACACATGAGCTGGGGAAGGTAGGCCCCGCGTCACATTAATATATCACATATTTCAGTCGCTCTCATGTGCATGCACATTTGGAGCAGCGAGAAAACACGGTCAGAAAGATCGTAATGGACAGAGTGAGTGACAGCCGCGTCCATCATGATATTCTCAAGGATAATGATATCGATTAGGAGCAAAAATCTGCTTCAAAAATGACACTTGACGCCTCTCTTTGCAACACTTGAGTGCTGTCCTCACCACAAACAAGTGTCCGAAAATTTACCAAAAGCACGAAAGGTAATCAATCATACGATATTACTTTCTAAATGTAATTCAGTTTTCACACGCCTCACTACAGACATAGATTCTAACCCACTTCGTGTTACTTACTCAGGGATCTGGTACATTTCTAAGAATAAAAATCTTACTTTTTTAACTTTGTTTAATTTCGCTTTTCAATGTCTAAACTTAAGAACGAGGAAGTATCCTTCACGTATACGTCAAAAGTGACCAAATATCTTAGTGCATGGAAACCACTGACATACTTCAATAAGCTATGTTAAGAGCATTTCATGACACTGCACTCCTCTCTCTCTCTCTCTCTCTCTCTCTCTCTCTCTCTCTCTCTCTCTCTCTCTCTCTCTAACTGTGCTTACTATTATCCACAGTGCTGTGATCAGCTACGTCTTTAACAACACGTTTTGTTCAAAACTCAAGTAGGACACGGAGATTTCAAGTTTGATAGAGTTCACCCTTCATGCTCGAATGACAAAACATAACATGATTGCTACTATACACTACCAGATACATCTGTGGCGCTCCTTAGATTCTTCACTCCTTGAACACGAGGTTACCACTCCTGGGTCTTATTATGACCTGGCCTCTGAACCCAGTTCATAAGGTTCAGGTCAAAGGCCAGGCCAGCATACTTAAGGGGTCGTGCTCTAAAGGTCATACAGGTGGGCTTAAGAATCATAAAGTTGTGCTGAAGAATGGAACCGCAGTGCACGAGGATCACAACACCATCGTGCTCAAGAAGTTGTACTGAGAATCTAAGACGATATTAATGACCCCCCATCCGTCACGGTACGGTTAACGCTTCTTATGCAACATTCAGACATTCAGTAAAAAGAATTATAACCGACGGAAAATGTGGTTCAACATACAATCGTTTTGGTCAATAATATTCTTGGGCTTCTTCATACGAGTGAAACTTCAGTAATACAAGGATGTGTTGGTCATGGTGTGGTGGGACACTGGGACACTATTACCTCACACAGTGACTTCACGGGTGGAAGTGGCTGGGAATGTACGATGCTGATGGTAGTGGTGGTGTTGATAGGTGGTGATGTTGATGACAGTGTCAGGTAATTTGCTTACTGGTGGTTGTGGCGGTGAAGGTTTTTATGGTCGTGTTTGTTATGGCGGGGATTGGTGCCTGGATGTGGTAGTGGTGAAGATGAGGTAGTGATAATGATAATGATAATATGGTGCTGACGGTAGAAGCGCCACTGATGATGATAGTGCTCCCGTTGGCTTGCATGCAGCTAAGGATTGATTTCCTTATTACAGGAAATTATTTAAAAGAACACCAGGATATTACGGTTCTTTTAATTTTAGTATCGGTCCATTAAACATCTCGTGTTCGTGACTAATACACTGAGCGCCAGAATGCGCAGAATGTCTGTGGTGAAATCCATCTGCAATCTCTCTGACCACTCCATCAGTTTGTCTATTCCCCTTTGAATCTTCAGGCAGTCTTTACTTAACTCCGCTATATTTCCTCACCATATGCCGTCAGCCAATTTAGAAATTCTAGTGGCGATTATTGTGTCTAGGTCACTGATGAAGACGAAACGAAAGGGTCCCGGAACTAAGCCTTATGGTACCCCGCTCGTTACTTAAACCTCGTCAAATGCTTCCCCATTTACTATCGTTTTCTAACCGACAACAAATTCGGTTTCCAAATGTAGATTCGATTTTCTATCATGAGAGCTTTGATTGAAGTATTTAGCAATCTTTTCCGAGGTATTTTCTCGAAGCTTAACCAAAATCTAAGTATATAATATCAGAGTGTATTTTGGAGTCCCAGTCATGTATTATATTATATATATATATATATATATATATATATATATATATATATATATATATATATATATATATATATATACTTATCCCTGGGGAAAGGGGATTAAGAATACTTCCCACGTATTCCCTGCCTGTCGTAGAAGGCGACTAAAAGGGGAGGGAGCGGGGGGCTGGAAATCCTCCCCTCTCGTTTTTCTTTTAATTTTCCAAAAGGAGGAACAGAGGGGGGCCAGGTGAGGATATTCCGCAAAGGCCCAGTCCTCTGTTCTTAACGCTACCTCGCTAACGCGGGAAATGGCGAATAGTTTAAAAGAAAAAAAAAGATATATATATATATATATATATATATATATATATATATATATATATATATATATATATATATATCGTCAAATCGGAGGCCCCATTCATGGACTAAAGTCCATATCAAGGCCGGGCCTAAACCGAAACACAGAGAAGTTTATGAAAGGAAAAAGAATAGACAAAGGAAAGTATCTAAGAATTTTAGAGGAAGTGAAAAACCGTCTCTTAAATTGTGCCAGGAAATAGTTATTGAGAAAGACATGAGAGGGCAAAGAATTCCAAGGCTTCTGGGTGCAGGGTAAGAAACAAGTTCAAAAGCGGCCCACCCTTGAGTTGCCAACGCCACGGAGTAATCAGGTGACGCAACTGCTTGCTGGGTATTGCGTGGTCCAGCGTGGGGAGTACACAAGCAGTAAAAAACAGCAATATCTATAGAAGAGGGAAAGTGAACCAACATTGCCGCATTGGGCGAGTACATCAAGTTTTGAAGTTAGCCTGGGAGAGTTTATAAGTACGATCACTTTCGATGCAGAGCTAGAACCACTTCAGATGTGAGAGAAGTGCGCCACACAAGAACGGATCAATCCTTTGCATAAACAGAACAACTATTCAAAGGATATAAAATTTTGACATCTAAACAGGACTGGCCGCTTCTTAAAGCCAGACTTAGCTATTCCCATAATGTGGGGTCTCCAAGATAAACTGGATGCTTCAGTCATCCCAAAGTATATTCACTGGGTCAAGAGGTGGAATTACAGAACCGTCAAAGGAGAGAGGAAAACTGTGAAGAATTTCCAATAGAAATGAGTAGAAACTGGGTCTTGGAGGCATTAAACTTACCAAGATTCCGTCTACCCCACTGAGATATCCTGTCCAAGTCTGAGTTTATTGAGAAAGTTGCTGCCGTGAGACGAGATGCAGATCTAGTGAGAAGAAGGAGCAGAATTGAAGGATGTGGAGGAATTCATTGTTGAGTCGCCAGCGTATTGGTGACTGGATATATATATATATATATATATATATATATATATATATATATATATATATATATATATATATATATATATATACGAATAAAGTGTATATGAACGCGCACCTTCATAGAACATACAAAGCTCCAACAGCCAGGATCGAACCTGGGACCACTTGTGCAAGAGGCAGGCATGCTAACCGCTAGGCTAAGGGACTGTATAATAGGAAACAACTATTCGAAATACTAAGTACTCGAATACCCTTCGTCTCACAATGGTGAGCAACGGGGTCTATCGGTTGTTTCCGAACAGAACACACAGCCAGCTGATAGCGTTTTACGAACCTGACTGTACAACGCGGAGTTATATGAATACGAATAAAATGTATATGAACGCAAGGAAACAAACGAAAGAAATGGCCCAACCCACCCCCATACACATGTATATACATACGTCCACACACGCAAATATACATACCTACACAGCTCTCCATGGTTTACCCCAGACGCTTCACATGCCCTGATTCAATCCACTGACAGCACGTCAACCCCGGTATACCACATCGATCCAATTCACTCTATTCCTTGCCCTCCTTTCACCCTCCTGCATGTTCAGGCCCCGATCACTCAAAATCTTTTTCACTCCATCTTTCCACCTCCAATTTGGTCTCCCACTTCTCCTCGTTCCCTCCACCTCCGACACATATATCCTCTTGGTCAATCTTTCCTCACTCATTCTCTCCATGTGCCCAAACCATTTCAAAACACCCTCTTCTGCTCTCTCAACCACGCTCTTTTTATTTCCACACATCTCTCTTACCCTTACGTTACTTACTCGATCAAACCACCTCACACCACACATTGTCCTCAAACATCTCATCCTCCTGCGCCCAACTCTATCAATAGCCCACGCCTCGCAACCATACAACATTGTTGGAACCACTATTCCTTCAAACATACCCATTTTTGCTTTCCGAGATAATGTTCTCGACTTCCACACATACTTCAAGGCTCCCAGAATTTTCGCCCCCTCCCCCACCCTATGATCCACTTCCTCTTCCATGGTTCCATCCGCTGTCAGATCCACTCCCAGATATCTAAAACACTTTACTTCCTCCAGTTTTTCTCCATTCAAACTTACCTCCCAATTGACTTGACCCTCAACCCTACTGTGTGTATGTATATATATATATATATATATATATATATATATATATATATATATATATCACATTTGATAAGGACGATCCTTCACTTCGAAATCCATGCTGATGATCGGTTATAAGTTAATAATCAAAAAAGTTAATGATTTTGTCTCATTACAGTTTCTATCAATTTTCCTAGAACCGACGTATGGTAGAAGGGAGGTACTTTGAAATTTGGGGTTACGTCAGTAAGACTCCAGCATTTGTATTTTTTCCCTTCCTGCATTGATCTGTTGAACATTTTAGTAATTGAAAAAGGCTATTTGTCGGCTAAAATTTTTCAGTATTCTTAGAGATATATCGTCTGGACCAGCTGATTTGTTCCAATTTAAACTAACTAGTTATCTAAGTACTTTATGTCAGTAAACAATTCTTCAGCGCAATTTTTCATTTTCGGCATCCAGAAGTACGTTTTGTACCTATGTTATATTAGACGTTTTTGTCGATGGAAAAAACGGAATATAAACATTTGTTAAGGACGGAAGTATTCTCATCATTGTCGATTAAGAAGGTGCCACTATCATTTGATCATGGGCCAACAGAATCCTTGATCTTAATCTGACTTCTAAGTTATCTAAAGAATTTTTGAGGTGGCAGGGGTGAAGTTCATTTTGTAGGTGCCGGTAATTTGATGATGGTGGCTGTGGTGGTAGTGGTACAACGGTGATGGCTGCAGGATAGGTGTTGGCAGTGGCTGTGGTTGGAAACATTGTGGTTGTATCGCTGGTGAAAGTAATATTGTGGTGATTTTATTGGTGGTGGTGGCAGTAGTGGTAGAAGAGATAGTGGCTGTGGTGGTGGACACGATTGTGGTGGATATAATGGTGGTGGTGGTGGTGTGGTAATCGTGATTATGTTGATGGTACACTGTTGGTAATACCTTCAGCCTCTGTACAACTCGTAAGTATAAATCCCGTTCATCATCACCTTATAAACGAGCAAGGATGTTACGGAACAAAAAAAAAAAATAATCCAGTAATTGGAAAAGAAATTTAATGTTCATTTTTTACACCACAGTGAAGATTACTTAGAGTGGAAGTTCTAATGAACCATTATCATTGTACACAGCTTACACTGGAGCCCTTGTGGGAGTCATTATATCAAGAAACGAAAGCACATTTCGTGTACACTGACAATAAACAGTCCATAAAACTCAAATACAAATTTTGATCATTTTTCTTTCGTTCGTCGTTGAAAAATAATGAAAAAAAACAATTTACATTCGCTCAGAATACCGGAAAAAACATTTTTCTCCCCTCCTTCAAAATATCCTCGACCCAAAATTTCAAAGTGACTGCCAAACACTCTCCACGGGGGACATGCAGACCTCGCTGCTGTACTCACACGTCTTGGCCGAACATTCCCCCCAGTATTTACTGGTCTCGTTCCCCTTCATTTACCGGCGGTGGCTGTTATGCTCCCTCGACAGTGCATTTCACCGGTAAATCACCATCTGTCTGGGGAACTGTGGCGTTTACCATGCTTATTATCATTAATGAATTTCACCTGTGTATAATATCGTCATGCATCTTTTGCAATACATACGAGGAGAATACAATTATTATGGGGCTTCACATTAACGCACTCCTCGCTGATTGTACATCGCCCTTATCACTGTTGGTCGACCAAATATCAATTAAATTGTACAGATGTGGTGGAGTGATAGTGTCTGCGGCTGTCACCGTGGCCATTCTTGCACATAACCGAATTCTCTTACGCTGCCGAGATTCCAACATGTTAAGTATGTGCCATTTCCCATGATGTGCTCCGGCGAAATCTAAATTGATTCGAATCATTTTTTTTGGTACATGTTTCCATCTGTGTATTGCACACGGCCGTGACTATGTCCTGTATGCTTTCCGCGTGTGTACTCACAAAAACCTGAGTGAGAGTTGAAAATAATATCGCCGCAGTTTCCATTAATACAAGCACCAAATCTGGACACAGTTCACCACACACTTCAGTACATGGTTCATCAGATCCTGTTCTGAAGCCTGACTGACCCCAGTGGTCTTCCGTCCCACCTCCAGTGTGGACTGACTAAGAGAAGTGACTCTTTTCTCTCACGATGTTAATATACAGTGGAGGTGTGGCCTCAGCCGAGGATATCAGGCATATCTGTGGTGGCCAGCCTTCACACTATGCGGCCCCGGGACTAAAACTCGGTGTAGATCTCTTTGGAAGATAAGAATTGATAATGCTACTATACAGTCATTATTCACACCATAAAGAACATAGTCTTCTAACCGTATGTCAGACCTTTTACTGCACCAGACATCGGGTAAATGAGTACAACTTTCGGCCTAAAAGCATGTCTTAAATTACATACATGAAAGAAGTATTCCAGAATTTACTTTCGACTTTCAAATATGGCACCTCACAAGGCCAGTACAGGTTCAGTCTTTGATTGCTTGGACGAGAAGTCTATCGATTGCCAGGGTCATTAATACTGTCAACGTCGGTAAAAAATGGAAAAAAGAAATGGACGACTTCTTCAAGATGTTTAACCAAATTCTAAATCTAATTCGTCCTCAGCCCTAACCACAATAGTTCTTTTAATACCCTCCCTGCATGACAGTGTAGTCATGTCTGGCAAACTATAATCTCTCCGTCAAGTCCCAGTCGCCAGTAATCAACCAACAAGCGTTTTCTCCCAGTTCTGTCTCGAGTATGTGATGGTTACGTTAGTCCACTGCAGAAGACATCACTCCCAGACTGAAGGCCAAGATTTTCATTTCTTCTACTCCACCAATCCCGTTATGAGGATGTCAACACGCAAATTACCGGAACAGATTGTTAAACTTTGATATAAGCGTACGAGACAAGATACAGCTCGCCTTTACCACCAGCAGCTGCATTTACTCACACAAGACATCTGGGTCTTATGATTAAATTCACGTCAGGTACAGAGGAGCTGCAGAGCACCCGACACAGTTGAGGAGCCTGTGTTTAGAAGTGGCTCCACCACGAATTAAAATAAGTCATCATCGTCGAAAACTATTGTGAATCGTACTTTCTGTAAATCAAATCTGATGATCTAAAGCGCAAACTCGTCAGAAATCGAAACGGACAGAACTTTTTTTTCTAAGGTACAGACGTATACTAAAACATACTGTCGTCAGTGAGTTACGGTTAACGAACCTTAAAGTTTCAACGGTTAATTTAGTTTGGTATTTGTCTGGCTGTCCGTTGAACGATAACATGTGTTTCGTTATTTGTGTTAAAAATAAGAACGGTATCATTATTTCACCCGTCAAATTTACACACGGGAATATAATGCTTTCAGCCTACTATGATCCTTGACAACTTCTCATAACCCGATTACTGTTGCCAACAAAACTCAAAGCCGTTCCGCTGGTTATTGACAATTCAAGCGACGCCATTAACTGAAAACTCTTAATACGATTATGCACACCAATAAAAAGCCCTACTACTATGCAGGAGAATCGTAATGTACGACAATATTTCCTCTGCAAATTTCCGAGAAAACTACCCACATATTTTCTCTCTGTCATGACAGCTACGTTTTTCATACTCACGCTATAACGAGTACTGATACCACCATAAGGACCGGACCTTTTGTGTGTGCCATTACCTATTTTTAAGGTATGGGGAGGGAGTTCTACACTCGGTGGGGGTCCCAGTGTCTTGAAATTTCCTTACTATCATAGAACTTTTAACCTGTTTAAAAACGGTCGGTAAGTGTGTGTGTGTGTGTGTGTGTGTGTGTGTGTGTAGCCACGAAAGCAATGTTTCGTAACTAATGGCAAAATCAATCTTTCATCTCCTTCTTGACCTCTCGTGCACGCTGCATCGTCTTTTGCAGAACGCGTAACAGTGCACAATGAATTCACTGTTCCTACTGGAGAAAAAAAAATGCTGTTTCCCGCTCTCTGAATTTCCAACATAATACCTTGACGAAGTCATCCGGCGCTACTGACACCAGTACGTAACTCCTAATGCCTATATCAAATTTTTCACAGCATGGACGAAGATACTACATGGTTAAACAAAAATAGACAAATGATGAAAAGCTGTAAAAGGTTAAGACACAACATGGATAGAGATGGCATGACAATGTGATGTATATATGTATACACTATGAAGCGAACTTGTTCACCTAACTGGCAATATATTCACTTTTAGCACATTTGTTACATGTGCTGCGTGTGGGAGACGTTACACAGACCTTACGTTCCTGATGCACGCCATTAAACCGAGAATGGAGTTAAGATAATAAGACAGAACTGACTTCTTGCAAAGTGATGAATAACCCGTAGCTTCTAACACACAAAAATGGCCGAGCAGTATTCATGAACAAAAGGTCTTTTTTTTTCTTTCAACTTCAAATTTTCATCTAAAAGCAGAACTAGTTCATTAGTGGCGCCCCTCATCTTGTGAGGGGTCTGACTGCAAAATGTCTCCCCAATACTTCCTAAAAAGCTGATATGTTATTAGATGTAACATGGGTAACATATGACAGCTCATTAATGACACGTACTTATTACACTATTCATTTCACAAATCACAGCATCTTCATCAAAATGGAACGTTTTACAGAAAATTTTTAATGTTTCGTCACTTTTAAGAAGAGTGCTTGCCTGTTTATACTAGACATTATCATTCCAATAAATTCTAACCTCGGGTTATGTAGTAATCACGTCCAAGATGAGCACCATCCACTTCCCATATTCCTTTCATATCATCAATAACAAATTCGACCACTCAGAAGTGCAGGTATCGTAGTTCTATTCTGGCAATAACAAATTCTCTCCACCTGTTCCCGCCTAATCTTCCACTGTGCCTTAGGATTTAGTGCATCATCATTATAACAATTAACAGTAACACTATTTCCATTTCTAGATATTTACTCACATTCAGTGCTAGAAAAACACACGAATAGCTTCTTGATTCGCCTAGTTAATCAATCGAAGTAAGGCCCATAACTCTTCCTTTTCAGCCACCAATGTATTAGCTCTTCCATTATCAGGAATGCCTCTATTTCGTTACCAAATCTACATGACATCACTTACTTCCTTCATAACTGTTTTGTAGTTACAAAAGAGTAGCTATAAATACACCTGCATTACCAGCTTCTAGATTTCGTTGTTCATCAGCCTATATATCATTAATAGCTTTAAACTCTTCCTTATCAACAGTTCTTAAATAACCAGTTCTTAAGTAATAGGGTATCCTAATATCATTCTCCTTAAATTTTCTATTGCGGACAATCAAAATCTAACATCTGTTCATCGTATTTTTCTTAAATCAGATTTCTAAATGTCTATGTATGAAAAGAGAATCATCCAACTTGTTTGTTGTGACAAATAGAGCAACAACTGGGTCCTAAGACTCAAATTAGTCATTATATAAATGATCTGGAGACATGGTTACCGGTAGAACTTCGAAACTAGGAAATAAAAGCAAATAGAATATTTACATCTTGACGTTTCAGAGCGATAAAGACTTGATGAAGCGGTCAGTAACACAGCAAATGGACTACAATGTTGACAGATGCAATCTCCAGAGTAATTCATTTTAGCGAGAAAATAATCAATTACTTATATGACAGACTCGATAAGCCATTACTAGATGGGGAAAGAAAAAAGAAAAAAAACTACTTTGGAATGATAATCAGTTATGGTATAAAACACACAAGGCAATACTTAGCTGCATATGATAGGCATAACACAATAATAGGTTTCATAGATGCAAATATAACCAATATAACAAATAAATTTCTTTTACGTTTTTCCTACACTTGACAACGTCATTGTCAAACCTTATTCGGAATACGCAGATCAGCTCTACAAACGAATACAAATGAAGCTCTGATCACTGAACTTGATCAGAGACGAAGAAAAACTAGAATGAATACAGAGATGACCATCGTGAATAATTTCATCGCTGAGAAATAAAGTGTGTGAAGAAAGACTGAAAACTAAAATATTTCTTTTCTATAAAAAAAAAATACGCAAAGATCCCTTATAACCCTAAGAGAAGGTTTCAAAAATACAGAATCATTTCGAAGACATAACACACACCAGTTTGCTCACATCACTTAGACATTCAAGAGCCAAAAACAAAGATACGAAATGAAAAGAGAGATGTACATAACAACGTGGGCAAAACTTTTCTGCTGTAGAGTTTTAGAACTGAGCTACGGACAGATATCGTCAATGCGAATATCTACCTTTCAATTACGTTTACACAAAGCCTTCAGTGATATTGATTATCAATGAACTAGCGTGCTCACGGAGAGAACATGATGTACTCTGGACGCTTCGCATGCCCTTATTCAGTCCATTAACTACTGTCGACTACTGTATACCACATCGTTCCAATTCACTCTTCCGTGCACACTTTTCACCTTCCTGCATGTTTAGGCCCCGATCGCTCTAAATCTTTTTCACTCCATCCTCTAAATATTTCTCACACACTCTTTAAAGCAAACATCTGATCCACATATCGTCTTCCACTTCTAAAACCACACTGATCCTCCAAATCTCAAGCCCTGTACATGTCTTAACCTTCTCTATCACCTTCCCATACAACTTACCAGGTACACTCAATAAATCTATACCTAAGTACAATGGTACTATATATGCATTCTACCAATCCTCATGCACCTCACCATGATCCATGCACACAGTGAAAATCCTGACGAACCAATCAACAACACAGTCACCTTCCTTCAAAAATTCAGTAGCAACACTATCCACTCTAGCCGCTTTGCCACATTTCATCTTTCGTAAGGAATTCACCACCTTTTCTCTCTTCACCAAACCACTCTCCCTGACTCTTTCACTTCACATACCAACCCGACCCAAGTTACCTACATCTGCCACTTTATCATCAAACACATTCAACAGCCCTTCAATATACTCATCACCCCATCTCACTTCATCCCTGCCCGTTAACACTTCTCCTTTCGCCCCCTTCACCGATGTTCTTATTTGCTCTCTTGTTTTTCGTATATCATCAAACTCATTCCAAAACATCTCATTTCCCTGATGTTTATTGATACTTGCTCACTTCAACTCTAATTCATCCTCTTTTTCAAGCTCCTGCACATTCCTCTTGACCTCCTAACGGCTTCTCTCATACATCCTCTAAATTATCTACCCTCCTTCCCTGTATCACCCAAACGCCTCCCTTTTCTCTTTCACTCGCAAGTTTACTTCATTCCACCACTCGCTCCCCTTTCAATGTCTACCATCCACCTTTCGCATGCCACAGGTATCTTCCACACATGCCAACACTGCTTCCCTAAACACCTCCCTGCCTCACCCACTCCTCTTACTTCATTTCCTCTCATCTTTTGTCAGTCTACACTCAGTATGTCCTGGTATTTCTTCACACGTCTCTTTTCCAAGCTCACTTACTCTCACCACTCTTCTCACCGTTGTTTCCTCTTTTCCGAAACCCCTAGAAAATATTCACTCCTTGAGGTGTGAGCCCATTACTGCGATTATCAATTCTTGTTTCTTTTATATCTTGCCTTTATTCCACCCACATTAAACGTAATTTTCTAAGCAGAAAGATAAACATTCGCTTCACTCTTTTTTCCTACATGAATATACTACATGATTATTTTCTAGATTTTATCTTTTCCTTCCCTAACCGATGGCAATTTCCGCAACAACTACTGAGTAATCAGTAACAAATAACTTCATGATGTCATTTACGTTACTGCTTTCATGTACATCCCTTAAACAGACTCTAAAGTACTGTACTTATAACATGAGTCCATTCTAATTCTATCACCATTAACTGTACGAGTATACCAATTTTACCATTAAGAATGATTAGTTTCCTTCCTAACTCCATGACAGATAAACATTTTACTAATAACTCCAAAATCGTTAAGTACGAGAGATTTCAGAATCCCAACGGAAACAGACTTATTTCTATCTCAGATAATAACTATAATAAACAAAATCGAATATCCCACTTCGTGCCTGCTGCTTCCTTGTACTCACGGATCCTCTACATGTGTATAAAGTATTCAATTCCAAAATATACAAGAACCTTCTCGTATAGTATTCTATTATTACTTTTAATACATTGAATTGTTCGATAATCTGTTCCTCTGATGACAATGGTTTTGTCTTAGTAACATTTTGGAAGAGTCTACGAAACCGGTAACCGGTTCCCGATTTCTGCAAACTCCGGAGTTGGCAGAGCTGATACGATACGAAGGCGCATGTTAGCGTTAGGTATACAGATTAGGTTAAGCTTACAATTTTTAATTCAGGTCAGGAAAAAGAATATCTATCGACGAATTCCCTCCATCAAGGAACGGAATAGAGTATCACAAAATCGCGAGACCCCGCGTGGATTCAGCTGTGCCGTTTTTCGAGCCTAGGTATAACCGAGAACCTACTGCCGGTTCCGGAAACACAACCTACCATTTTCTCTAAGAAAATTCAGATGACGCCAAAGAGGATCCCACTAACTGTTCGCATTTTCGTTTTCTGAAATTCTAAGGCGAATCGAAAAGAAGGATGTTTGGCCATGGATTTTTATACAAAATATACCGACAACAGGAATGTGATCAAGTATTTTAGATTGAGAAATAAGTTAGTTGTTAAGAAATAATTCCTTCTTTTGATTCATTGTTACTGACGGACATTTTGTTGCATTAATTCTAAAACATTCATAGTTTTTCCTCAAAAGACAATATACTTATCTACAAATTTACAGACTTTACGTCTTCAAGCACTGTAACCTTGAGATAAAAATTAGGTATGAATCAACTGAACAGGATACTGTTTAACTTAAAGACACGCTAGGATGTTTTGTCTTTAAAGAAGGATGAGTTAAGGGAGCAACAGCTTTTACACATTCAACCCTATCCCGACTACTCTTCGAAAGATCTCCCTTTGGTGTTTGCAATTCTAAGCCTACGATTTCCCTTTACTTCACAACCCTCCCCACTTTTGTCTCATATGGTAAAACTTGCCATAAACTGCCAACTAACTGCGTGCGAAATAAGAACTGGATATCATGTACGTTGCATTCATAGGGCAAATTCTATCATCCAATAAAGGATATAACATATACCTGTCAGAAGTAATTACTCACCTCAGCTTCATCAGAAATAACTCGGCTCCGGCTAGAATTTACGGTGGAAGCAATTCATTACAATCACCACTAAGCAACGGCACATAATTTTAACAGACTATGTTATTAAGTTCTTTCAGTAATATTATCATGTTCTGCGAACAGATATCAGTTTACCCTGTGCATTCCCACTATGATATTCACCTGAAACTCCAGTACAGCTTGAAGTTGTGCATACGTATGATATATTTCAAGCTATTGCAGTAACCTTATTTTTCAAAGCAAGAGAAGCACAACAGAATTCACTATTACTTTTCAAATAAGCCAAAGGCGCTGCGCACTCATACCTGCAGTCACTTGTAAGGCGTACCAGTTAGTTACAACACACTTTAACATGGCAAATGTTACAACGCTATCATACACAAGGAAAAACTCCAGAACAAGATTCTTCCGCCCAAATAACGCAACACGGGGGAAAATTGTCGCACTGTGTTTACAGGCTCCACGAATAGCCATGTCATGATGTCTCATAAGATAAAACATCAATTAAGATGGACAACAAACCACCAGAAGCTCGAAACGAGTCTCGAGTTTCCTACTTGACGTTACAGAACACTGCCACATACCGCCAGAAATGTAATTGCTTTTATGTGCTGCATGCAACGGGCTGGTTGATATTTGTTTTCTCCTATGACTTTTTATCTTATCAGTGTTCATGATTTTTTCCTTCAATATAAATTTCTTCAAAATATAATGATACCATAATCATGCCTAGATAAAAATTTATGAAATAAGCAATTGCATGGCAAATTTTGTACTCTCTTAAAACTAATATAGAATGAATTTTACTTAAAAAAAACATGAAAGTTATACCGTATATTCGATCATTAACAATATGATTTAAGTCGGAATACGTATGTGAATCGTAATGTATCACTTTCTCATTTAAGAATGATCCTGTAACTGTAAATCAACAACTCGCCTACTGTTAATTCAATCAAAGGGTGAAACTCAGAAATGTAATTAAAGTCAACAGATAATTCTACATTCATAGTTTCAGGCACAATAAAGAAAAATTGCCTGTCATTTTAAAAGAGAGGAGGTAGGTATAGCTTAAATATACAATGCTACTGTTTCTCTTCAATTTCATCCTCAAAGTCTGGGATGAGAAAACAGGTTTTTCTCTAGATTTAATCGAAAAAATCTATCATACTTTCAAAACTGTTACGTAAATAAACTAATCAAAATAATGAATGGCAATGTTAACTTCTGATAACCTTCCCTCGAAATATCAAATGATATTTCTACTTAAAATGTGAACTCTCGAAAACATCATTTTCTCCCTGTAACGGTAACTGACAACGTGATTATCAGCTTGATAGCTATGTAAAATCAACTCAGACGTTCTTTAGTATACAGTGAAGCTATCAATTGGTTCCCTTTTCTTAATTTTATCTAATTAATTGGAGGACTGGAAAACAACGGTCATCAAGGATACATTTGGAATAGCTGGCAGGCCTGGTGAGGACTGGCTGGGTACAATGTTGTGCGGACTTTGCTCTTGCATTCACACCAACGGTTCGGAGTCATGTTGACTTCGTGTCCGTTGTCAGATATTTTTGCAAGGATGGGGAAGACTAGTGGCGCCTGTTCTTACCATAGTGATCCGAATGTCAGCCCTTCTCATACTCCTAGCATTATATATATATATATATATATATATATATATATATATATATATATATATATATATATATATATATATATATATATATATATTTCTGTTTCCCTTTTAGAAAGTTAGAATACAAGCAGGGGAGGGTTTCTAGCCCCCCCGCTCCCGTCCCCTTTAGTCGCCTTCTACGACACGTGAGGAATGCGTGGGAAGTATTCTTTCTCCCCTATCCCCAGGGATAGGGCGATGGGAATAAATAAAGGCAGACAGTATGAATTATGCACATGTGTATATATGTATGTCTGTGTGTGTATATATATGCATACATTGAGATGTATAGGTATGTATATTTGCCTGTGTGGACGTGTATATATACATGTGTATGTGGATGGGTTGGGCCATTCTTTCGTCTGTTTCCTTGCGCTACCTCGCTAACGCGGGAGACAGCGACAAAGCAAAATAAATAAATAAATATATATATATATATATATATATATATATATATATATATATATATATATATATATATATATATATATATATATATAAGCAAGGTTCGGTGTACGAAATTTCATTTTCTGGAGAAAAGGGACACCGCAGTACGGTGGGCTGCCTGCCTTGATATGTCAATTTCGACTGGTATGCACAGCAGGCACCACCTTCTAATTTGACGTTTCCATTATTTTTGAAGTTTAACCTCATTATCATTTTCCACTGACAGAATAGGATAATAAATCTCATCATTTCTTATTCTAAACCTAAACAGTATCTCATATGTTTATATAAAACGTTCGTTTACCCTATCTTACTGTAAACACACCTAACATCTTTTATCATTGTCCTCATAACTTTGTCCACATCACCATCAATTTTCATATGCTATGTTCTCATGGTCAACAACAATATTCTTACGCCTATTCTTTCCACCTGTGCGGGATTTTACACCTCTACATGTTTTACCCTACCACTTTTTAGTGGTATTATATGTTTTATTATAACCTCTTTCAGTTTGTTCCTTCCTTCAAAATCTCCTGACAATATTCTATAACTGTCCTATATATGAAAATCTACCTCATTCCTCCTACATTCATCTCTTGCCACAGTATCAGCTAATTCACTCCACACCAATTTAACATAAGCAGATACCCACTGATATGCAACATTTCTTCCCTTACATTATAAATCCTAACATTATATCTTCTTACCAAGAAGAAAGAAATATCTATTTTTAACGTGCTTCTTTTCAGTTTGTCAGTAGTACTTTTAAGTTAATTATCAATCCATCATTCGCAGAGTCCACCTCTTTCTCATCTTTTTAGAAATTCATTAATAGCAACTAGTTCTGCTTGTGTTGAGGAAACTCCATCTCTCGGTCTACAACATTTCTTACCCCAAGACCCATTTCTCCTTGTCACAAATCCCATTCCATTCCTCTTATCATCTTGGACACTTCCATCTGTATAACAAACAACATCATTACCTCTTTTAATTGCATGGATCTTTTCAGGGGCAAGAGCCCTTGCCTGCTCACAGTCAACATCCACTTCCACATCTGCCATTATTACATCATCGATATTAAGATGACTGACGGTGGTTCTTCATCACAGTTATCATTTCTAGTTATCTCGTCTTCAGTACCACATCCTCATATAAGGGATTGAACTGTCATGATCCATTCTCGTTCTTGATATCACTCTTTCCAGCTCACTAATTATTTTCTTATTCTAATACTACGTCATTTTTGCTTGACCATAGTCCCTAATGTCTCACATCTACCTTTACTTGAATTATCATAATTCGTCCATCTCAGTCGACATATGAATGAATCTCAAGGAACTGTTCCGGATTACTTCTACAATTCTTGACCTGATCTTTGCAACTGTATCTAATCCATGAGGAGCATATCCATTTGATGATTTAATCTACACAGTAAAAATACAATTTACAACTCTGTCTGAACCACCTGTGGATTTATGTTATAGATTTTAGAACACTGCATCTTTTATCTGACTCTTCTTTAAACAGGTACTTACATTAGCCATTTTCCTTTCAATTTATATGAATTTCTTTACCTACTGTATTTCATAATCTCCATTTCTTAACTTCTGGTAACTTCCTCCCGTTACACATTGCTTTATTTATATCAATGGATGTCACCATTCCCACCCACTTGCAAATCTCGATCATATAACCTCCAGTGTTTTCCAAATATCACTTTAGAGATCTCCCTTTGACAACAAAATATCACCGGTATAACCAAACTATACAGTGTTGTGGTAGATCCTTTTCTGCAACATATTCGTGGTAATCTCAAAACGAACAGGAGGTACTACTTTCTGTAGGGTTCCTAATTTTACACCCTGTGCCCTTAAATAAACTTCCTGAAAAACAAAGGAATGCTTCCGTGTTAAATGCTTCTTTGAGCATTTTAGGAAACATTTTCGTACGTTATTCTCATTCAATGTATTCCCACAAGATTACCAGCCAATTAGCTTTTATCAAGTGCCCCCTTTAAATCAAAGAAAACTGAGAATCTGTATTATATATTTCACTGTTGGCAATGGTATTATGGGTGCCTCTCTCCCGCATGAAACAATTCATATTCTTATGAAACCCACATAACTTGTCCAACACCCTGTTCAAAAGTATCCTATCCTACATCTTACACAAACAAAAGACGAGACCTGATAGGCCTATAATTACTCCCTTCGTTTTCGTTATGAGCATGACTGTTGCTCTCTTCTGAAACAGTGACAATTACTTTCCTGTCCTTAGCGACGTATTTCACTGCACTCTTAAAGGTTCTTTCTTGACACTATTTAAGAAATTAAATCCTTGAATTTATCTTTTAATGTTTGTAATGACTCCTCTTGAATCCCTCATATACCTATCTCAGAAGATTCATCCAACCTATTTTGTAAAGACACTTCAAATCGTTCTCTACGAACCTGCTGCCCAAAGAATTTGTTCCCATTTTCAATTTCATCTGGGAGGGAGATAACATTACTTTCATGTTCCCATTTGTCAGTTTTGTCAGCTAGTTGACCAGCAACTTTAAAATGTAGCCATGTGTTATTTTGCTTTCCTTTCATCTCTCGTATTTCTCTCTCTCTCTCTCTCTCTCTCTCTCTCTCTCTCTCTCTCTCTCTCTCTCTCTCTCTCTCTCTCTCCACAGCTCAGATCTTGTTATTTTAGATTCAATAACTTTAATACATCGTTGCCATGAGTTATCTCTCGCGTCTCCTAATACCATTTCAAACTCCCCCAAAAGCCAAGGCTTCTGGTACTATTGATTTCTCAAACCACTTTTTTTTCCACTCCTCTCTAATATAACTATGAAGAGCAATGTGCCTCCGTGCTACCTGACCAAGCTGTTGTAATCATATGCGTTTGTCAGAATTTAATTAAGGTGGAATATAAAGTGTCACAAATTAATCAGTATACTCGTATAGTATATACAGCAAAACATAACCTATTCGTATTCATATCTACAACTGAACAGTATTTCTATACTGAATAATTATCAACGCACTTGCAGCAAGTTCCTGCAGTAATTGATAGCCACTCCGTGATGGCTTCACTGCTCTTTACCGCGAGCGTCTGTATAAGAATAGTGATGGATACCAAAACAAAGTCCTAAACTACACAAATACATCACCGCTTTCTTTTTATTTTCACCCGATAGACTGAAGTATCTTGGAAAACAAATATTAGAATTAATTGTTATTCTCGCCCAATTTTCCTTTATCATACTTGCCTACTAAGCTACCCCAGGAAGTAAAACTTCCAAAGGTTATATACTACTGCTCGAAGAGGGTAAGAGATGATGTTTCAAGTGCAGAGTTGGGTGTATTTAAGGGAGCTTCTACCCGGCCGGAACCCGCCTCCTCCTCCCACTTATAATACAGGCGCTTACAGAACATCCAACAAATATGCCTGTTTTTGTCCAATGGTTGCGTTGGTCAGCAAAGCTGACAGACCTTCCCCATTCCCAGCCCCCCTCAATCACACCTCTAGATACGCCGTAGTATTTTCAGTTTCATCCCAAAAAGGAGAGAGAGGGTATCTCCTCATCTCCATGACTGTCTCTCCTGCATACAACCACACAACGCACGCCATCCACGGTCAAGTTAACGGAAGCCCGTATAATGTTTTCATGACTCATAGAAAACTAGCAAAAGCGTCAAGACTGAACAACTACCAATGGTTGTACAACAAGCGAGCTGGACACTGACCAGTGACTGATGCTGCAACGACGCCATCTGGAGTGTGGACAGCCAAATACCGTCCCTGGTCCTGTCTGTAAAGAAGATAAGTTTATGGCTAATGATGATTGTTCCAGAAACGCAGAATCCATTAAAAGACTCCAAATAATCACATCAAAATCTGATTCTTCTTACTGAAATATCATTGAACTTGAAAAAAAAAAAAAGTATTACACACATAGTTCCTGAAACAAACAAACCGACAACCAATTGTAGCGAGAGGAACAAGCAGATTTCCTTTGACGATACAAGACTTCACTGCAGATTCCAATGGTATACTGTGTACGCTGTTCGTCACGATCCATCGACGAAAGAAGAGTAGGATAAGAACCACACCCTGTGGTCATGATCAACACAGACTTAAGGAAAGTAATTGCTATTTAAAGTGACCTCGTCCCTTATCTTGGCTTAACCTGATTCTTTGACATTACATGAGAAATCACTCGAACGGTTTTACTTCAAAAGGCAGCCATTAGTCTCTGAGTCAAATTCATAATCCACAAATAAGGGTCATATAATTAATGCTTACGCACAGTATTGGCTGGTGATCAAGGGAGTTGTTGAACAAGACCCACAAGCAACGAAACAGCAGGAGTCCTGATCCAGTGCTCCGCCTCGTTGGAGAAAAGTTATCAGACTAGTTTTTACCAGTTAGGTTGAAATCAATTGAATGTACCGTAAATGTGTATTAATAAACGAATAGATAAATTAGCGAGTAAACGACACACACACACACCCATATATAATATATATATATATATATATATATATATATATATATATATATATATATATATATATATATATATATATAATGCATGAGGTCACAATAATGCGCGTGATCTAGTATATGCTGATAACCACGAGGAAAATGAAATACGATAAGTTCCCGAGCGCACTTTCGTGAAATGATCACATCGTCAGGGGAGATACAAGAATGAGATGGACGACGTAGAACAGTCAGTATATCAACTGACGTATTCAAGACGCCTTTGCAACCATCCATAGCGTAAGGCTAAGCGTTTCCCAGAGACTAGGAAGGGCGACACCTTCACCAACTCTAAACTAATGACATGTAAGACCACCTTTACAAATAGACAGATGTAATACGGAAAGGTAATGAGAACGAAAGACACGCCTGTGGGCAGGGAGGTAACTTTAGAAGGGCAGTTTCAACCTCCCAATGAATAGGTCATTCCTTAGATCGATCTTACAAACAAATAAGTGTGATGAAAATGATAAGGAAACATGCGCCAATGATATAATCAACAATTTCGCGTCTTCTCTTTTTATGTGTCCTTGAACTTTTGACTTATATTCACGACCATAACAGTTATTTCTTGCTTGGGTGGCACCTGTTGTCTCCAAGGTTTCATCAGATCCATTCTTTGACTTCTGACGACTGTATGTACCTAATCTTCCCCATGAAAATTAGGAACGGAGTGAATATGACGCAAGATTGATAGTGTTGCTCACTTTGTTCAATGACATATCAAAAGAGAAACAGTATCTATCTAAGAACAAGGGGGGGGGGGGGGTTAACATGAGAGCAAAGTTATCAGCAGAGCAAACCCAACTACCGAACGGGTACCAGACGTGAGCAGGTAGACAATAAGGACGGACTCTTGTGCCAAAATGGTGAGAGGAAAATAAGACTGACTTCCCTTCAAGTACAGTGACACTTTTCTTTATCCATAAGTTACCACAGGAAAAATGTCTATACGAAAAAAGTCCAAGGCTGCGCAACTTCCAGTATCAGGGAAATGTAGGTATAACGTCTTGCAGGAGGTGTTCGACAACAACTACAGAGACGTTACCATCTACAATCAAAATGATCGAGGATTCGTACCAAGTGACTTTACGAAGCAGAAGCATACAGGGTTGATTACTCATATCAAAAGGCCGATGAAGTTTGAATATCCTTGAAGAAATTCCTCCCAGAAATTCTTTTAGATTCGTAAATGGCGGTGGCAACTCGGAGCGCGATCGTCTGGTAAACACAAGACCCATTTTTAACTTGCTATGATAATAACGACGCACTGTAAAGAAACCAGAAATGAAACGGATTAAACAATGTACGAGCAGTTAGAACCGCTCATTTTTCCTCGAGGTAGTTCACGCACGGGAGGCTAATTAATCCGACTCAGGATCGAAAAACAACTATTGTTCCCAAACTCTTTACGATGATAAGTAATCAAACCGTCCAGCTAAATCTCGGCTGCTGAGCACAGCCAGCCTTCCTGAGCACGGTCAGCCTTCCTGAGCACGGTCAGCCTTCCTGAGCACGGTCAGCCTTCCTGAGCACGGTCAGCCTTCCTGAGCACGGTCAGCCTTCCTGAGCACGGTCAGTCTCACCTTACCACTCCCACCCTCTCTGAGCATAGTCACCCTCCCTGAGTACGCCACCCTCACTAAGCACGGGCATCCTCTCTGAGCACAGCCACCCTCCCGAAGCACAGTCACCCTCCCTGAGTGCGTCACTCTCTCTGAGCAAGGCTATCCTATCTGAGTAGTACAGTCAACCTCCCTAAGCACGGGCGCCCTCCCTGTGCACGGCCGCCCTCACTGAGCATGACTATCCTCCCTGAGCACGACCACCCTCCCTGAGAACGATCTGCTACCCTCTCCCACATTGAAGAAAGAGAGTAAAGTTCAGTTTACTTCAACAAGTTGTTTGCTTATTAAGACCTACGAGGGGATTACTCACTTGTTCTCCATGTAGCCAAGACCATGCTAATGGGATGACTTGCTACGCTCCCTTCCTTTTGTTCTTACTAAGGATTCAGGCAACAAGATTACTCTCGAAATTTATGAAACTGTTAATTAGCGTTGTTATAATGACTGTTTCAGCAACAAAGAACATTTGTAATCCCTAGCTTCTTATATATCTAGGAAGACCTCTCTCTCTCTCTCTCTCTCTCATCGAACCTTATCATCAATTTGTTCTGGGATCTTCATTGTCTGGGATAACGGATTTGTTACAAACTTTTCCCTCAGGAAGAGAGGGAGGAAAAAAGGTCTGCTTCAGGTATTCGAGGAACGCCCTGACCTCCTGGTCACAAAATCATGTAAAAGTCCAGCAGATCTTATCAGGTGAGCGTTGGGGATTCGATCACTGGATCATCTATTGATGGATGGATCCCATGACTATCCAAAAGGATTGACAGTCTGGTCTATCCACTGAGTGGGTGAGTTTATTGGATAACTCGAGGTTTCATTGACTCGCATAATGTCGTAAAGACTAACTCTAATCGACCAAGTTACTTTTGGATAAGTTACCGTTATATAAGATTAAGTAACTCTGATTTAAGTAAAATTAGGCAAAGAGCGATTTCGGTATGTTCGTGCCATATTACCAACTTACAGAGGTACAGCACTTTCAATATCACTTTGCAGCCATTAGCTTAACTCCGGTGATGAACTCAAAAGATACCTTGTTACTCCTTGTTTCCAGAGGTGCACTGAGATTCCATGATACAGAGGGGCATGTAGTCTCGATGACTATCACCGCAGTCCCTGTTCAGCTTCATACACATACTGTACTTAATTCAAGCTCTTCCGAAAGCTTTAAAAACAACAGAACATGTAATACTGCCAGTGTACTACGTGACGTCTCGCATTCATCTTTACGGATGGATGATAAACATGCTAACAACCTCAACCTACCCTTCACTCATTCTCTGACAGTCTTTTTATGATTAAATTTGCTAAATGCTAATCCATTATTGATCTGATGGGTAAGCTACTCCCTGAGCGTGGAGTTATAAATGATATTTTGATACTCGGTCACCTCCTTAGTAAACAAGGATACACATAATGAAGAAACTTGCAGAAAGACAGAATGGCAGACTTATTAGTTTTCTCACTGACGACCCTGTGTAAGGGACGTCAAGGACGTGGTAAAGGGAGATGGAAACAACAGAAGGTAAAGGCGTCTTGCACGGCAGCCCAGCGGGGAATAAAGGACGGAAGGGGCCGACGACAGAGGAGAGGGATAGAGAAATAAAAGATAAGAAACATATGGGTAAGGATGAGCAAAATTCCATATATTCTACAGTGATATGCCTACCCGGGTGTACGTAACAGATATACTGGTGATTCAGCAGAATCACCGGTAAAAGAAGAAAGGCTAGTGATGAGAATTCTCCACGCGTCCGGATCATGAGTCAAATGAGTCTACCTACTACACCTTCCCCCAGAACCATGTTGTTTGTTAGGTCGTGGAAAAGGGCGCAGAAGGCCTATCCGTGATGGGCGGCCGTCGTCAGGCAGGTGGCGGCCGAGCATACACTGATTCCTTTCCACAAGAAATGACGGCTTCGACAATGATCCCACGACAGGATGGTGGAGAAAAAAGAAAAGAAAAAGGTTAGCCATGACATCAATAGGCCTTCGCTGCAACCCTCGGCTCATAGGGTCTGCCCTGAACGCAAGCTATACACTGTCGTATACAAATTTCCTCCCAAACGTATGGCGGATTTTATGCAAACTACGAAGTGAACTGCTGCGAATCAGTTCCGTTCGCGGCGAGCGTGACAGTCGACCCAACAGAATTCCATGGGACGTACTTCGCTGGGCGTAAAAACAAAAAAAAAAAAGAAAAAAAACTCGAATGCCGCTCGACGGGGCGCCTGGACAAACACCACTACAAAGGCGAATGATGGTGGTTTCTGGTGACGAAGGCAAGCAAGTCGAGCCACTCACGACACGACATGTGTAGTGCCAGATGTTAACGGGCACGATCAAGATGCAGCTGATGCAAACAGGTGTGAAAAGCAACTGAAGAGATAGTGGAGAAGGGTAGGAGCGGGAGCAGCTTTAGTTACCTGGTGAGACGGGCAGTGATAGGCCCAGATAAAGCGTCCACGTGCGGGCGACGTCTAATTCTGCAATACAAGCTCTGGTCTGCTATTATTATGGTGTTTGAAATAACCATTAAAGTAAAAAGTAAGCACGATCAAGGTCATATATATATATATATATATATATATATATATATATATATATATATATATATTCATTTATTTCATTTATTTTGCTTTGCCGCTGTCTCCCGCGTTTGCGAGGTAGCGCAAGGAGACAGACGAAAGAAATGGCCCAACCCACCCCCATACACATGTATATACATACACGTCCACACACGCAAATACACATACCTATACATCTCAATGTACACATATATATACACACAGACACATACATATATACCCATGCACACAATTCACACTGTCTGCCTTTATTCATTCCCATCGCCACCTCGCCACACATGGAATACCATCCCCCTCCCCCCTCATGTGTGCCAGGTAGCGCTAGGAAAAGACAACAAAGGCCCCATTCGTTCACACTTAGTCTCTAGCTGTCACGCAATAATGCCCGAAACCACAGCTCCCTTTCCACATCTAGGCCCCACACAACTTTCCATGGTTTACCCCAGACGCTTCACATGCCCTGATTCAATCCACTGACAGCACGCCAACCCCGGTATACCACATCGATCCAATTTACTCTATTCCTTGCCCGCCTTTCACCCTCCTGCATGTTCAGGCCCCGATCACTCAAAATCTTTTTCACTCCATCTTTCCATCTCCAATTTGGTCTCCCACTTCTCGTTCCCTCCACCTCCGACACATATATCCTCTTGGTCAATCTTTCCTCACTCATTCTCTCCATGTGCCCAAACCATTTCAAAACACCCTCTTCTGCTCTCTCAACCACGCTCTTTTTATTTCCACACATCTCTCTTACCCTTACATTACTTACTCGATCAAACCACCTCACACCACACATTGTCCCCAAACATCTCATTTCCAGCACATCCACCCTCCTGCGCACAACTCTATCCATAGCCCACGCCTCGCAACCAAACAACATTGTTGGAACCACTATTCCTTCAAACATACCCATTTTTGCTTTCCGAGATAATGTTCCCGACTTCCACACATTCTTCAAGGCTCCCAGGATTTTCGCCCCCTCCCCCACCCTATGATTCACTTCCGCTTCCATGGTTCCATCCGCTGCCAGATCCACTCCCAGATATCTAAAACACTTTACTTCCTCCAGTTTTGCTCCATTCAAACTTACCTCCCAATTGACTTGACCCTCAACCCTACTGTACCTAATAACCTTGCTCTCATTCACATTTACTCTTAACTTTCTTCTTTCACACACTTTACCAAACTCAGTCACCAGCTTCTGCAGTTTCTCACATGAATCAGCCACCAGCGCTGTATCATCAGCGAACAACAACTGACTCACTTCCCAAGCTCTCTCATCCACAACAGACTTCATACTTGCCTCTCTCTCCAAAACTCTTGCATTCACCTCCCTAACAACCCCATCCATAAGCAAATTAAACAACCATGGAGACATCACACACCCCTGCCGCAAACCTACATTCACTGAGAACCAATCACTTTCCACTCTTCCTACACGTACACATGCCTTACATCCTCGATAAAAACTTTTCACTGCTTCTAACAACTAGCCTCCCACACCATATATTCTTAATACCTTCCACAGAGCATCTCTATCAACTCTATCATATATATATATATATATATATATATATATATATATATATATATATATATATATATATATACGAATAAAGTGTATATGAACGCGCACCTCCATAGAACATACAAAGCTCCAACAGCCAGGATCGAACCTGGGACCCCTGGTGCAAGAGGCAGGCATGCTAACCGCTAGGCTAAGGGACTGTATAATAGGAAACAACTATTCGAAGTACTAAGTATTCGAATACCCTTCGTCTCACAATGGTGAGCAACGGGGTCTATCGGTTGTTTCCGAAAAGAACACATAGCCAGCTGATAGCGTTTTACCGAACCTGACTGTACAACGCGGAGTTATATGAATACGAATAAAGTGTATATGAACGCGCACCTTCATAGAACATACAAAGCTCCAATAGCCAGGATCGAACCTGGGACCCCTTAGCCTAGCGGTTAGCATGCCTGCTATATATATATATATATATATATATATATATATATATATATATATATATATATATATATATATGCCATTCTTTCGTCTGTTTCCTTGCGTTATCTAGCTACCGCGGGACACGGCGATTGAATATGATTAATAAATAAACTAATATATAAAGGGTTGTTACCGGGCCTGACCTGTGAGAGATTACGCCACGAGTGAAAAGTCACGTTTCGCGAGACTGCGTCATTGGAAGTATACAGAGTCAAAGATCTAACTCCAAAGGAGCCAGCATTTCCCTGCTACTGGAAATAGCGCGGCCATGGACTTCATTAGGTGACATCAGAACTCTTTCATAGAAACGGTTCCCTGAATAATGATGAATAAATTTATAAATTAATAAAAATATGGAAAACAGCAATCAATTAAAGGATAGCGTTTATTAGAACACGTCCATCAGCGCACTGCTAAAAATGAAAAGAAAACTCTAAACTGCAATTGACAGCTGGACTTCAGGAAATCCTGTTCCATAATCATCCTCATAAGTCTAGCAAGCAACAAAAACCGCTGGAGGGAGAGAGGTGAAGAGCACAACACAACTGTATATGTATATATGCAAAACTCCTCACAAGGTTGAAATCGTCTTTCATCATAGGTCAACTATAAATCACAATAATTTTGAAAGTAAAAGTGCAGTACAATTTAACTATCAAACAAACTAGAATTTTAAAGTAGTCTAGAGGCATTTTGGATTAACATAGCCACACATGCGTTCATCATTAACGGCCATTTTGACACCTCGCATGCATGTACACATAAAATGAAAACATACTAACCATTACGATATGTACTTCATATCATCACACCTAATAGAATCGTGAAACACTCAGCTTCAGTCAGTAGTATCAGTTTGTTCAAAACAGTTCATCACTACCACAGAACAAACAGTTCTACTTAGGTCGGTGTTCACGTAACCGTCCACACAGACAATGCTCACTAATTCTCACGACTTTCGTTGCTCAGTGATGGAAAAAAAAAAATTTACGTAGGTCTAATTCCCACGACTCTGGCTTGCTACCCATGATGTAACAATGGTTTGTAACTTTCAAGGTTCCTGTATGAATAATCATAATTGCCTAAGTAAAATTACGTTTTAAGTCTAAACTTACTACAACCCTTTCTTACATCCTGGTTTTAGTCGTAACGTCAGCATTCCTGTCATTACGTAGGCATGATAGTGTATCCCTGTGAAGGGATTAACTTTGAGAATAGGAACTGTACAAAAACAGCTAAGGTCAGAAAAGAATAAGTTGTACGTGACTGCTAGAGTTATGTTGGTGTTTAACTAATCAGATCATAGGATGAAGAAGTAAGAAAAAAGAAAAAAAAAACGGTTGCTTTTATCGTTCAAGTGCTTTGTAGAATTCGCACAAAGATAGCTATCTATAAGAATTATAGATCAACATATGAATGCCATGACTCTAAAACTGGTGAAAAGACTTAGGGCTGGACTTCGAATGCAAATCAAGTTTCATTGCATCCGTATCACTTTCTTGACTTGTTTCTGAACTTTTTTACCTTCCAAGTCTAAACATATCTGTCATCTTCATGCTTTTTTGCATATATATATATATATATATATATATATATATATATATATATATATATATATATATATATATATATATCTTACTTTCATACTATTCGCCATTTCCCGCATTAGCGAGGTAGCGTTAAGAACAGAGGACTGGGCCTTAGAGGGAATATCCTCACCTGGCCCCCTTCTCTGTTCCTTCTTTTGGAAAAAAAAAGAATATATATATATATATATATATATATATATATATATATATATATATATACAGTAGTTTACGTATATGTTCATATGTAAATGACGTAATACATACTTTTGGTGATATAAGCATGATTTTTCGAGGTATAGTGCAACACCGTTTACTAATAAGAAAAAAATTCACTCCTATGTATCGTCTCACAACCTTCAAAAACCCTTTTCCTCTTTCCACAGTCTTCTTAATTCCCTTACTTTTTTTTTTTTTCCATTTATCATCTCCCCTTCATTAGTCTCTCCCTTCACCCTCCTCTCACCCTTCTCCCTTTACCTGCCCCCCCCCTTTCGTCTGTCGTTTGTGTTGGAGGGAGAGCATCAATGCTGCCTCTCCCCTCTGCTTCCTCCACCCTCGACGTATTCTGTACAGTAAACAGATTTACATTCGCCACAATGGGCCTAATGCACCAATGATGCCTCTTTTGATGTTAGTTTTACCTGGTCTTTACGTGGCAGATACAACACATTATGTGGCGTCTCTCGCTGGGGATACGAACCCACGGGTTGTGTCACCGGGGTCAAAAGTTGACGACCGTCAGTAATGCTTTGTCTCCCTGCACGGCTATGGAGCTACTTATGTGGGGTTCATTAATCTTGGTGTACAAGAGAATAAGGCTGAGATTACACTGGTGAACGGATATGTTTGCCTACCAGTCGGTTGGTGTACAGATAAGCTGTATACGGGTACATTAGTAAGTCGTTGTGTAAGTGAGTAGGTCCTCAGGCACGATAGAAGACTCGTGAGTAGGTCTGTAGGTAGGATAGTAGTGAGGAGGTGGTTTGGCAACCCAGACCGTTGCTGTAATTGGTAACCGGTGCGAGAGCAGACTGTTGACGTGTTGGTTGCAATGAGGGCAGACTAGTGACATGTGGGTTACTTTGAGGACAGACTGGTGACCTGTGGGTAACTATGTGGGCAGGCTGGTGACGTGTGGCTTGCTATAGAGGCTGGCTGGTGACATGTGGATTCCTATATGAGTAGACTCGTGACGTGTGGTCTACTATGAGGATAGGCTGGCGATGTTTGGAGTTACTAACTTGTTCGAGGTCATTACAACGCCCTCTGTATTCCATTCATGGAGGCCTGGTGGGTGAGGAGAGATGGTCAGTGACGTAATTCAGATACTGCCTGAGCAAAAAACGTTTTCAATGAAGAACGTTTGCGAAGATCTCACCATTTACTTACTCGCATTATACAATTCGATGGTGATATTCTTATCAATAATTGAGAGAAGAACTAGATTGCGGTGTGGGACAACAATGGAAAACACAAGAGGCTGAATTAGCCATTCGATAACCTTCAACAAGAAGACGTACCTCACCTTCAGTGGTTTGTCTCCCACAGGGTAATGTGTGCCAATCCAATATCCTGTTTTGTCGACACTGTCGAGTTGAAAGTTGGTACACTCGTCAAACAATGATCGTCCTCAATTTCTCCCTACGAGAGTCCACAGTCTTTGAGTCACAACTTACTGCTCTCCCCAGATACCTTCTTATGTTATGAACTGAGACGTTTTCTGAAGTGGTGCAGCCAACCATGAGATGCATTGGAATCAGTCATCCTGAAGAGGACGGCCAACTGTTCCATAGTTGACTCAACCGCAGGTCCTCATCCCGATCAGGTACAGCCAGCAGCCTGGCTGTTCTCTAGTTACCAACGAACTGTTGCTTCCTCCTCGTCCTCATACCTAACCTGACCCCTTGAATACGACGGTAAGACCCTAGGGTAAGGTAGCCTGGCCTTTGATTTAACCTTTAAGGGTCAGGTCAAACGCCAAGCTATTATACCCAAGGGTCGCACCAGCATTCTCAGAGGCTATACCGCCATGCTCAAGGTTCATACCGACGTAATCAAGGTTCATATAGCCGTGCTCAGGGGTCGTACCGCCGTGCTCAAGGTTCATACCGCCGAGGTCAGTGGTCACACCGCCGTGTTCAAGGGTTGTATTGCTGTGTTCAAGGGCCGCACCGCCGTGTTCATGGTTCATACCGCCATGTTCAAGGTTCATCCCGTCGTGCTCAAGGGTCATATTACCGTGCTCAAGGATCATACCGCCGTGCTCAAGGGACGCACCGCCGTATTCAAGGGTTTCAGGTGAATGCCTCTTGACATACGTGAATCCAGAGACCATGATGGGTCAACGATGGCCACAACACGACTCTTCTACTTGAGTCACTTCATCAGTTGCCTGATTACTATCAACCGTAACTTGGTACTGGCTGCATCTCTAATTGCCATAATGATAATGATGATGATACGTTGAAAAGGAATAGGTAAGAAGTCTTTGAGATCGTGTTTATAAGTAAAAGGATCATATTGTTCTCGGACACCATGGCTATGACACCATTGCAGTGACACTGTCACAGTGACACCGTAGCTGTAACACGGTGGCACGGACATCATGTCAGGAGCACCACTCACCAGCAAGCAAAGCACGAGTGGAGGGAGGAAGGGGATCCAGCCGTCAGTATCTCAGTGTAAAGGAAACTCGTGGTTGTTTTTATCAGTGCAATTGAAACTAGACACAGAGTATTTGCCAATAGCTGGTAAGGCTTTTAAGAAAATGACTACTGCACCACTAAACTCAATTGGAGGAGGCTACAAGTTTTCTCACTTAAGTGATATGACTTTTTAACAAGAGGCAGCCGATAGATAATGCAGTATCTATTGTTACCCAGTTGTTACCCCTCCACCCACCCAGGCTCTTTCATTTCTGGGCAAGTGTTGATGGGGGTAGCATAAGTGACCAAGGTAACGCTAACGATAAAGAAGGAACACACATCAGTCATATCTCCATCCGTTTGTTCCACTCAGAATAACAGCGACCATGCAGGCAGACCACTTAGCGTCCTGCACGCGTGGCCTGGAGCACTCACGAAGCCTCTGTTTCCAGACAGATCCGACGAAAGTCGTTTCGGGACACTTAATACTACCCTCACCCCGACCAACACGTGATAGATGAGTATCTTTCATTCATGTGTGTCTGCTGTTCACCAGACAGCTGGTCCTGAGAGGAAACTCCTCATCTGGCGGCTCCTTCATGTATTCCTTCTTTTGGAAAGTAATTTGTAAAGGAGGGGAGGATTTTCCATCCTGCCAATCGCGTCCTTTTTTTCTTTTGGCCTTCTACGACATGTAGATACGTGAGTTGTATTCTTTCTCCCCTATATCCAAGAATCATGCATATATATATATCCAAAAAAGGCCCAGTCCTCTGTTCTTAACGCTACCTCGCTAACGCGGGAAATGGCGAATAGTTTAAAAGAAAGAAAGAAAGATATATATATATATATATATATATATATATATATATATATATATATATATATTCCTATGAGTCCACAGGGAAATTGAAACACGAAAAGTTCCCAAGTGCACTTTCGTGTAATAATCACATCATCAGGGGAGACACAAGAGAGGAATATAACAGTCAGTTGATATACATCGAAGAGACGAAGCTAGGACGCCATTTGGTAAACATGTGATTGTCCAAAATCACATGAATACCAAATGGCGTCCTAGCTTCGTCTCTTCGATGTATATCAACTGACTGTTATATTCCTCTCTTGTGTCTCCCCTGATGATGTGATTATTACACGAAAGTGCACTTGGGAACTTTTCGTGTTTCAATTTCCCCGTGGACTCATAGGAATATCTTGATCACGCGCAAAATTGTGATCCTTTACAATATATATATATATATATATATATATATATATATATATATATATATATATATATATATATATATATATATACAGCATTACCTGCCAGAGTATAAACCATGGATAATCTCGACACGGAAAATCTAGACAACAACTCTCTATTACGTCTAAAGTGTTGACAAAGAATGTTTGGAGGACCGTAGCGAGAACTGTCATAGGCTCTATTCAAGGTGGTTTGCTGAATGTCTACTTGATTGGTACGAGGAGATAGTGAGGGAGGGTGAATACCTGTCTGCCTGGGCATTTTCAGTCTTGTACACTTTATGATTTTTACGTAACTGCTCGAAGTGTTATGGGAGTTGAATTATTCCTGTTAAAAGTTATAGAGTAAGATTTCTAAAAGATAAAGAAACTTTGAAAATAGGTCTTTAAGGTGTATTGTGCAAGGTCATGTTTGTAGGACAGGTGTGTGGAAACAGATGTGTAAGAGCAAGTGTGTCGGGTGGGTATGTAGATGCAAGAAAATTCTAAAAGGTAATTAGAACAGGTGTGCAGAAACGAGACTGAAAGTGAAGATATGTGTCTAGGTGTCTGTGGATAAGTGTGTGCAATAAGTATAAAGAAACAAGTAGGTGGAACTACGTTTGTGGAAGAGGCACAAGTGCGCAAGTGCATGAGGCAGACATAACTATTAAGTGTGAACATATTTCTTGAAGCAAGTGTGTGTGTGTGTGTGTGTGTGTGTGTGTGTGTGTGTGTGTGTGTGTGTGTGTGAGTGTGTGTGTGTGGGAAGGGAGGGTGGGGAAGAAGATAGCAACTGTTGTGATGAAGTATATACTTCGGAGATAGTAAGCAGGAAAAGGTGTGAGGGGGGCATACGCAGTACAGAGGTGTCTAGAGAGCGTTGTGTTGAGTCAAGGAACTTGAGAGGATGCCGAGGAATATCGGTGTGTTAACAGGTTTGAATGTATCGCGGGGTTTGAAGATGTTAGACTGAGCAAGGAATCTGAGTGCGTTGAGGGATATGGAGGAATCTGGAGTCTCCAGAATGTACTCAGAGCCATGAGTGTGTCATGAAACCACTGAGCGTCGAGGGACTCCACTGATATCGAAAATCTTCGAGTTGCTTTCAGGAATTTGAGTTTGCCTAGTGCCATGAGGATATGAAGGGATCTGAGTGAGCTCAGGAATTAAAGTAGGTCAAGAGACTTGAGTGTGTCAAAGTACCTCAGAGTACCGAGGGTCGAAAGTGAGTTTAGGGAATGAAGAAGGTCCAGAGACTTGAGTGTGTCGAAGTACTTTAGAGTGCCAGGGAACTTGAGTTTACCAGGCGAGTTGTCTCCGAGGCGGAACACGATCATGCAAATTTCAGCTATACACCCACAATGTGCATGCGTGCCGCATGCTAATGAGGTGACGTCATCAATGGCGTTGTTATTTTCTGCGGTGGAAAAAGATGAATAAAACGTTCCCTTTCTCATCATAGTCAAGCTTCATTTTCGAGCTCATCCTCGTTCAAGAATACGATGAATTACAGTGAGATTTGCGTTTTGGAATACAGCATAATTGTATTCTTATAAGAATCAACGCAAGTCAACTAATTACATTCGATTTTCCTGGTCTATATTTAACATTCCTACTGTGGTTGAAGAGAAAAAAAAAAGAACCAAAATTTTGAAGATGAGGAACACGACACCCGGACTATTTTCTAGAGCCTACAGAAAGTTGGTCAAAAATTAAGGGCGTTGCAATAATCCAGCGGCGTTGCTCAGCCACTCATAATCTCAAAAAGCTGGGCGCTCCTCGAGTTTATAATTAGGCAATTCCATGGTTGAGTGGGGGGACAGAATTGCATGCTTTATGAGATGTAGTAATTATATGATAAATAATCTCTGACAGACACGCCTATCAAAGGCTTGATAGCCAATTAAGCTGCAAATGAACAACTTAATAACTATCATCATAAATCCTTCAAGATGGTAATAAATTCCCAAGGAAGCAGGACACACACACCTGCGTCTGACAAGGGCATATAAGTAACGAGGATTTCAGTGTCAAGAGAGGCATCCTAGCCATATATAGCACTACCATAAACATACCAGTAGCCTCTCTATCTGTCTGACTTTTCTAGCTCCGAGCTCTTACATCCATTACATGTTACTTGCACTGGAGTTAATTCTGCAATAAAGGTAGCATGTGTGGAAGGCGTGTGGTCGATAGGGCCTTGTAGCTGGGAGTGTGTGGGTCGCGTGCCGCGGGTCGACCAATCACCGGCTGAGTTTCTCATCTCGCTCGCCTCGACACTTATCTTCACCGTTGCCACAACATCTCGGCACGCCTCCAAAAATCATTATTTCCTCTATACCAGGCAACTTCTGCCTCCTGTAGTAAATTCTTCCCCGTCGTATTCGTCTTCTCGACCGTAGGTAGCGTTATCCATAGCCTCAGACGCAGAAAGGGACGTCCAGGCCACTGAAATGGACGGGAACGGTAGATAAGGCTGTGCATCCCTTGGCAACACTTGGCGTCTCTGGGCGATACAAGCAATTATTGGAGTCCGAAGGAGTAAGCAGGTGCTCTTTTTACTCTCCGAGTCTCTAATGAAAAGATAAAAGAAGTGAGAAATGTGGAGGTGCGTGTGATACAATCTACAGCTAATTAGAAAAGCATTTAGGAAACCAGTATTACCTCTTCTTTTTTTTTTTCCCTCACTCCCTCCCACACCCCAGAACCCTCTTGAAAATTGGTCGTATTTCTCTCCCCACAACTGGACGCTGTTGTTGGCGCAGGAACCATTGGTCATTAAACTGGTTATGGGAATCAACTAGCAGCTATTAATGTCGCAACCAGATAAAGATATTTTGCAATTGTCCGGAGCTCAAGCCCCGAAGCTGCCTCTCTCCATAAGGGGAATAACCTAAGGGAAAACTGTGCGCTGTGGCAGCAGTGAGCGGCGCTACCCTGATGCTGACAGACCGTGTGTGTGTGTGTGTGTGTGTGTGTGTGTTGTTTTTGTTGATCCTGTAGGATCCGTATCCTCCGCGCCCGGCCGGCGCTGCTGGTCTGGGATGACCGTCTTCGGTAAGGTCGATCTCGCGCGTGTGTGCGTAGATTAATAATACCAGTTGACGTGTTGTGTTCGCTGCATGTGCGAGTCTATTTCATGCAACGCTATGCATGACGGATATCCATTTTCTCACTGCAGGTAGAGATGTTTGGCCACACCACGCAGCTACCCATCAGGAACAGGACTTTGGAAAATTCAGGATATACCTCACTAGGATGATGAACAAGTGTTAAGAGCCAAGGCTTCATCGTGATACTGTGCAGGTGTTTAGAACACTGGGGTGTGCTGGTGAGTTCGTCGTCTGCGTGAAGGGGGGGTTGATAGTGGTCCAAGACAGAACAACTTTTTGACTCTCTCCAAACATATTCAGTGTCCTGCGATTACAAAATTTTGTACCGTCAATTGTATCAGATGTGGTATTGTGGCTTAATTGGGAAATTACGGATCTTAGCAACGGCTGGTAATAGGTAAAATCGTAATTACCCACTCTCCCTTGGAGGAGGGGAAAGGATATTGCAATCGACCTGTGTTTATCCTTGCCTCAGAGGGAGAGGATGAGTTATATGTACTTACGTGGGTGTCGTGCTCAAGGACGGGAGGAGAGGGTGTCTACAAGGCCAAATCTTACGTGGTCATACTCGGTGGGAAAAGAAAATCATCAATATCCTTCGACCATTGTTCTACAGTAATCAACCGACCAGCAGCGTCCACTAGGTGTGCGTGTCCGATGGAACGGCAATGGATACCACCCGCACGGACGAGTCCAACATACGGAGGTGGGGCGGGGGTCTGTACTGGACGGATGGGGCGAGGGTCTATACAGGACGGATGGGGCGAGGGTCTGTACTGGACGGATGGGGCGAGGGTCTGTACTGGAAGGATGGGGCTACTGGGCGGATGGGGCGAGGGGTCTATACAGGACGGATGGGGCGGGGGGTCTATACTGGACGGATGGGGCGAGGGTCTGTACTGGACGGATGGGGCGAGGGTCTGTACTGGACGGATGGGTCATCGGTCTAAACTATATAGATGGACATTCTGTTTCTAGATATGATCATGTTATCGTTCTGATAGTTTCTGTTAGTTCCTGTTCGGGATTAATCTTATTGTCTGTCCGGGCGATAGAGGCGAGAGGAAGGCTCGACATACAGTGTTTCGCTGATGTTATAACTGCTCCAGACGCTTTGAAGTCATATTTCAACTGAGTTGTCTGTGAAATATATGAAGATGGAAGGTGCACCAAGGAAGTGTTCATATGAGACATTAAAGCTTAAGGTACACTTTAAAGAAGGGAAAATATGTAATGAATAATAAATTTAGGATGGAATATATATATATATATATATATATATATATATATATATATATATATATATATATATATATATATATATATATTAAAGCATCATTGGTCTTATGATGCCATGCATGGTAAAACTTACTGTTCTTTAGAAAACGTTATTATTCTCTGAGAACCAACAGTAACGAGCAGTGTACAGTGGTGGACGCGTGGCGCTGTGAAACATTCACTGCCACATTAGGAACTGCAAGTGAAGAACTCCTGCGTGGCAAAACATTCACATTTTATCAGGGTTGAGTTGCCTGCCTTTCTGTGCTATCTTGCACTATCAAGTATAAAGCAGGAGGCTATTCGCTTATAAATATATATATATATATATATATATATATATATATATATATATATATATATATATATATATATATATATATATATATATATTTTTTATACTATTTGCCATTTCCCGCGTTCGCGAGGTAGCGTTCAGAATAGAGGACCACTTTCTAAAAGGATCCTGGTTTTACCCCAGGACCCTTTTTTCAAGGCCTTCTGCTGTCCAAGGCTGCGTTACATTCAGCAACAGGCAGGCTTGGTCAAATTAGGCGGATGATTCTTCTTTTTTTCCTCGGTCGGGTCGATAGAAGGGTGTCTGTTTATAGGAAACATCATGACAGAAGAAGTTCGACAGTTAAGGTGAAAGAACACATCCCTGTGACACGCCTGCTGGTCACAACGAATACTGATCGTGATATTCATCAGTCTTGTATAGCTGAGCTCAGACTATACTGCCATTGTTACATTTATTGCCCTGTGCCTTGATCTCTCCGTCACTCTCTTTACCAAACGCTGATGATTCTTTTTTTTTATTATTATCATTCACCTTGAATTGGTTGTCAGTGTGTCGTTGGCTTCAATTTTTTCTCTCTCTGTCATTCATTGGGCACATTGGTTTCTCCCAGAGTGGTAGCGAGGTTGCCAAATGATGGAAGTTATTCTCGCTACGCCCATTCCCACACTCATTTCGGTCTGCTGCTCCTCAACACGCTTTATTACACCTCACTTTCGAGCTCTGAGGTTGTCTGAATATCCGTAGCCACTGCTACCCCGGCAGGTCTCCTAATTTCACAACCCTTACTGAAAAAATCACTTCTTTCGGGAGTTCGCAGCTCCAGCGCGCTGATCCACAGTCATACCTCCCTCGCCTCCTGTGCAACCTTTTCCCCCTCAAATGTTTACAGACAAACGTTTGCTGACTTTTTCCATTCCTATGCCCGCTGGTTAGTTGGAATGTGTCTATCCTTCTCTCGGACAAAATATTTTTCGCTGATATCTCATAATCTCGGTCCTTTGGCCCATCTTTACCGATAGAATCACATTGTTAACTCCTGCCGTTCGTGTGTATTCAACCTAATCATGTTTCTGTCTCAAGCATACATTAATTCAGTTTCCCGTGGTACTTACAGTCACATTCAAATTCCCTCTCTCGCACACCAGCCGTATATATACACGTATATTTTTTTTCCATTATTGCTTGTATCTCTCGCGTTGCCTAGGACATCAAAGCTGCATCATTTGCATACACCAAAATTTTCACATGACGCTCCTTTTCTACACGGGTTCTCATTTATCTGTCTCTCCCCCCGCCAATCACTGAACGCTGACGATGATACAACTTTTCACTCGGTCATGGAGCTAAACTGCATATTCCCCGTCGGTCCAGGGAACACGTAAGGGGTAAAGCCTTATCAACCTTCCGTTCCCTTCCACCAACATAAATGTGGTGTGGCTGTCGTTGTGAGCGGCCAACACCGAACATCAGATAAGCTCGAACACAACTACAAGCACTGCTGAAGAAGATTGGTAAATTATGTCAACGTCTCTTTTGTGCTTTTTCGTCTGACTCAAAGTGGTAATGATAATCAAAATCTCAAAGAGCTAACTACCTCTCGAACATATGTATTTGTCAGTGTGAGCAATGATACCAGCCTTTCGTACAAATGTTTTCAGAGTTTATTACTATTACTACTATTACTACTACTACTACTACTACTACTAAGTACTTGACAAAGTCATTATCAACCTCCTGTCTTGTATTTTTTCTTCTCCAAATGTGAGATTTCCCAAAGACGTGCAATCTTTATGGAATGATCTTCATCTGTTTTTTCTTTTCTATATCTGGTCCTGAACAACTCTCGTCTGATTGAATCTTTTCATACAGTTATGCTTTCCGGTTTTCGTTGTTTACTGGCTTCTTCTCCATTCTCTTCTGCTTCTTAATCTTCTCTTTTCTACCTCCACATCCTACAGCTTCTTACAACCGTTCTCAGATTCCTGTTCACTTCATTTTCCTTCATTTGCTTGAATAATGTTTATCTTCATCTCCCTCCCCAAATTTTTGCCGTTCCTCAGTGTTTCCTTACTTTACATAAAAATCCATTCCTTTCATCATTAGTCACTTTTGATCACTGCCTAAATTGCGAGAGAGAGAGAGAGAGAGAGAGAGAGAGAGAGAGAGAGAGAGAGAGAGAGAGAGAGGGTCGGTCCCGTACCTCCAGTATGACACACCTTCGGCACCACTGGTTTACAACCCTCCTCCGTGTTCTGACTCACGGACAAATAAATGAATGATATAATTTCGCCGATGGAGGAGTAACAGATGGTGAAAGAGAGTGATGAATACAATATCCAATTCAGGATCATAATTCACTTCGATCTCGATGGCCAGAGCTGGTACGGTGTGGCTTTGAACTATTCCATCTCTCTCTCCCTATATGGAATGGAAAGGCTGTCTGAGTGTGTGCTTTTGGTATTATGTCTTTGAGGGACTGTGCTTGAAGTCACAGAGGGCACTTATGACCCTGGCTACTTACTCAGACTGATTTTGTATAATTCACTGTATCAATACTGCCTTGTTATTGTACTTGTACTGAATTCGTAATACGTAGTTTGTGATACGTCATCATAAATCATTATACAATTCCCTGGTGTTGATTACAATCAAAATATATCATCCTTAGCTCCTTCAGCACCGCGGTAGGACCCTTATATATATATATATATATATATATATATATATATATATATATATATATATATATATATATGCTTCATCTTTTACGTGAATTTTAACATTTTTCTTCCCTTTTATCTCTTTGGAGCTCCTTTGTTCTGATGTTATTAGCACTTATTGCTTATGCAGTGTCATAGCATGACACACTGGATTGCATAAGAAATCTCATGAAGACACACAGAATAAAACATGCAGCTTCAGATTGAGTTTCTAGTTCTTCATATCAAGCACATTTATTTTTCACTCGAGTTCGTTACGTTCAGCTGTTCGCTGTATTAAGGCGTCCTCACTCTTTATCCAGGCGTTTGTCGCTCATATGTGTGTTATATCAACATAGTCTACATACTCAATTACTGACTGTACAAAAATAACTTCGTTTTACACCCATCTCCTGGTATAGCATTGACCAAACCATTTACTGACCCGCTACACTGTTACATGTTTGAGTTAACCAGAGTGGGATTACCCACAAAGGTGGTGGGTACCTCTCGAGTGTAACAATGGCAGAGGTGGACCTCGACCCAAGGAGCACCTTCTCCATGACTAAGGGACGCCTTGCGGTATGTCTGAAGAAAGATACTCCTCCTCGACAGACAATAGTGATGATTGAAGGGTTTCGGGCATAGCAATCTTGCTCAAGGTTCGTGACGTCGTTCTCAAGGGTCGCGCCTCGTGCTGAAGGATCGTACCGTCCTGTTAAAGAGTCGTACCGTCGTGCTGAAGGAACGTACCGTCCTGTTAAAGAGTCGTACCGTCGTGCTGAAGGATCGTACCGTCCTGTTAAAGAGTCGTACCGTCGTGCTGAAGGATCGTACCGTCCTGTTAAAGAGTCGTACCGTCGTGCTGAAGGATCATACCGTCCTGTTCAAGGGTCGTACCGTCGTGCTGAAGGATCGTATCATCCTGTTAAAGAGTCGTACCGTCATGCTAAGGATCGTACCATCCTGTTCAAGGGTCGTATCCTCGTTCTGAAGTAATCGATGTTTCCAGTAATTCAGACTAGCACTGAGGAGGGAGTTAACTTTCGAGTGTGTCGGAGTGAGGTGTTTGCCTCAAGCCATGGTGAATGCAGATGATGCGGTTGTGTTTGTAGAGTTGATACAAGAGCTGTAGGCTCTACTGAACCTGAAATATACCAAAATACAGAAAAAAACAAAGAAAACCAAATTGCACTCAACGTTGAGTCTGACCCACAACGACTTAGTGACTCTATGACCTTGACCCCTGACCATTTGAGCTGAAGATTACTCCCGTGACCACCATTTGCTGGAGGATTAGACTGTAGACACCCGTGGCATAAGATATTAAACCTAATTACCGTAAGCTTCGCTCAGCCTCCCGAACCTGGTTGAAGGGACTAGGCTTCATTAAGCTAATCTCTTAATGACGCTTAATCTTTGATTAGGGTAAATTAGGATATACATAAAACTGACGACCGAACTTTTTGTTTTCGAGTGATCACACCAACATCCAGGCAAACACACACACACACACACACACACACATACACACACACACGAAAATAAAGACAGTCAACACAGTCAAAGACATGATGACGACTGTAGACCTACCCACTCAACGGCGAGGTGTAGTCAACGCCCTGAGCATGACGGTACGACTTTCCATACAATGGGTACGACAACTGAGCACGGCAACACAACACTCGGGCATGACGGCCGAGCTTGTGACCTTAAATGGCTAGATTATTATGGGCTAGACCATCATACTCAACCCAACGGTGGCATCGTTGTTCTCAGGGATCATCATAACGGCGTAGTGATAGGCTATACCGACGTAACTCTGTGTGTGTGTGTGTGTGTGTGTGTGTGTGTGTGTGTAAATCGAAGACGTCATCTGAACTCTTGCTCCACGGACAGAACACGACAGAGGTTGAACACAGTAGAGAACACAACAAGGACAGAAAAAGAAATGAGTAGAGTTTGGTGTTTGTACCTGAAATGATACGTGAAATCGGGGATAGAAAATGACCAAGAGAGCGAATAAAACTAAACTGGCCATAACCATAGCAACGAGAACCATGATCAAGGGAATGAAAGCAGCTCACAAGAGCGGCAGGTTTGGAACAAAAGACCAGGCGTCCGGTAATGTGTAAGAGGTGATGGCGTGGCTGCAGTGTATCTGAATAACCAACGGTCGAGGTTGTTCTGTGCATTATAGGAGAAGGATGTACGGTGGTCAAAAGTGGCCGTTATGAGAAAAGGAATAAAGAGATTCTGCGTAGACACAAAGGACATGGAACCTGTCTGTGTGAGATGTACCCGTGATGTGGGAGAAAGAAAGGACGGTGAAAGGTTGATAGGGAGAGAGAGAGAGAGAGAGAGAGAGAGAGAGAGAGAGAGAGAGAGAGAGAGAGAGAGAGAGAGAGAGAGAGAGAGGTAAGTTCCCAAGTGCACTTTCGTGTAATAATCACATCATTAGGGGAGACACAAGAGAGAAATATAAGTCAGTTGATATACATCGAAGAGACGCTGAGAGAAGTGTTGTGGATGAAGTGTACTGGAAGAGGTGTGAGGAACAGACGTGTGAAGGATGACTGTGTTGTAGGGAAATTTGTGAACTGAGGGAACCAGAGATGTATGGAGGACGATAATCTTCTAAGCAGTGTGAAAGAATAGGATTTTTTGAAGAGGTATGACAGTGTACAGACATATAGTTAAGTTACCACTGACGCTTTATTTTTTTCTTCTTAGCTTCGAAGACATAAAATCATAATGCTGTGATAAGCTGTACCTGAAGTTTATTCTGTCGTTTGCATAATCGCATTAACGCATTAGAATCTAATTGTATTCATCAGAATGCTCAATAAATTACGCTAAAGTTGTTGTACGGTTAAAATTTTGATAAATTAACAAACAAAAAAAGAATACATTTTGACGATGACAATAAGGAATAGATAGTGTCCGTAAACAGCCTGTAAACACCTACTGTTCCTTTCATTTCTCATCCAATTGATAACTTTTTTCATCTAGTACCATTTCTCAGCAACCTTGAGAGTGTCGGTAAAGTTAGGTAGAAACTCTAATTCAAGAACGGTGTGGTAACGGAGTTGGAATTACAAGGGATTTAGTGAAATGTTTGATGGCCATTAATCACGCACGGCTCTCGGAGAAATCTTCAGATACATTCAGGAAAGCAAATTATCTTTTTGGATCATTACAACGTTATTGTTAGGAGACACAGAATATTTCATACGCCAAGGCTCAGAATCACCTCAATTCAAGGCCGCGTCTTTAAAAGAAAAAGAAATATATAGACGGTGAACTGTGATGTAAAGAGGGTAAAGAGTAAAGGTATGAAAGTAAGAGGTAGAAGTGAAAAGACCTTTGGTATATCTAAGGAGATATCGTTAAGATAAAGTAAGGTCTGCGCTACTTACACGGAGGGTGTAAGATGGTTCACGGCATCACGTCAACACTGTGTAGTCAGGACAATGGTCCCTCCCTCGGCGACAGCTGTCTACAGTCGAATGCTTACTAAATATTGCTTAAGGCAATCTCGTAGCCTCCCCTGTCCTTATCAAAGTTTCCTTAGATATCTAAGGACGTATGCATGACTTGGTTAACTTCCCCAGCATATGAAAATGAACGAAGTACCTGAGAGTAGCCACAGGCAAAGAAGAGTCTGGATAATGAACAGCTGCTGGATCATCCAACTGCAGCGCGGGTATTAATATCCTTATAAGGACACCTCCTCTGGTAGTTATTTGACAAAACGAAAATCCTCGACCCCACACCTATTATTCATATATATATATATATATATATATATATATATATATATATATAGCTGGTGACTGAGTTTGGTAAAGTGTGTGAAAGAAGAAAGTTAAGAGTAAATGTGAATAAGAGCAAGGTTATTAGGTACAGTAGGGTTGAGGGTCAAGTCAATTGGGAGGTGAGTTTGAATGGAGAAAAACTGGAGGAAGTGAAGTGTTTTAGATATCTGGGAGTGGATCTGGCAGCGGATGGAACCATGGAAGCGGAAGTGGATCAGAGGGTGGGGGAGGGGGCGAAAATTCTGGGAGCCTTGAAGAATGTGTGGAAGTCGAGAACATTATCTCGGAGAGCAAAAATGGGTATGTTTGAAGGAATAGTGGTTCCAACAATGTTGTATGGTTGCGAGGCGTGGACTATGGATAGAGTTGTGCGCAGGAGGATGGATGTGCTGGAATTGAGATGTTTGAGGACAATGTGTGGTGTGAGGTGGTTTGATCGAGTAAGTAAGGGTAAGAGAGATGTGTGGAAATAAAAAGAGTGTGGTTGAGAGAGCAGAAGAGGGTGTTTTGAAATGGTTTGGTCACATGGAGAGAATGAGTGAGGAAAGATTGACCAAGAGGATATATGTGTCGGAGGTGGAGGGAACGAGGAGAAGAGGGAGACCAAATTGGAGGTGGAAAGATGGAGTGAAAAAGATTTTGTGTGATCGGGGCCTGAACATGCAGGAGGGTGAATGGAGGGCAAGGAATAGAGTGAATTGGAGCGATGTGGTATACCGGGGTTGACGTGCTGTCAGTGGATTGAATCAAGGCATGTGAAGCGTGTGGGGTAAACCATGGAAAGCTGTGTAGGTATGTATATTTGCGTGTGTGGACGTATGTATATACATGTGTATGGGGGTGGGTTGGGCCATTTCTTTCGTCTGTTTCCTTGCGCTACCTCGCAAACGCGGGAGACAGCGACAAAGCAAAAAAAAAAAAAAGAAAAAAAAATATATATATATATATATATATATATATATATATATATATATATATATATTAAAATTTTTATCCTATCCTTTCGAAAAAGAGAAGAAAATCAACAAAACTTGAATGAAAATTTCTGCACATTGCATAGAATCATCAATTGATTTTGTTATCCATAAGCGATACATTTTCTATTTCGAAAAGCTTTAAGATGTAGTCACCAGATGACTCTATACCTGTATCACATTTGCCGTATAAACAACAGTGATTCACATTCTGGCAAATATTTATGGTTATACAGTCCATCACAACGTGCTCTCCGGAAGATGGTTATTGGAGTGAGTGATTGTGTAGTTTTCCTCGAGAGTGTGTACTATCCGTGGCCTTGGAATTATCCTTCAGGCAGTAAGAAATCAAATATGTTTCGACTGGAGGACGTAGCCTGACGACGATAGGCCATGATGAATCTGGCAGATGATGATGATAGGCTTGAAACCCCAGACAAACAACCAGACCACCTTCATTTTGCAGTGTTTCAGTGTGAAGTGCTCATTCACTGTTTGTGTGCTGTGTATTTGACAATAATGAAGCAGAACCAACGACGTCAGGGAAAGATGTTGGATCGTTGGTGGGTGGGCCACAGCGTACCACAGTACATTTTCGTACATGCCATTGAAAGGTAAGTGTTACGTACGTGTGCCATCACTCTTATTGCTTGTCATGAGCAGAGTGACTTTTATTATACATTATAACTGCAGCTAGAAAGCCAGCTTACATTACTGATAAAGGCTAACCACAATATAAATCTCGCGTAGTCGTTGCTGTGTTAGCTAATGCTGCGCTGATGGGTGGGTTAAACGTTATTTGGCCAACTAGATTTTTCGTAGTGCTTTAGAAAACAAAAAAGACGTTTTCTTGGTATACAGATTGAATATAAATGATTTTGTTCTTATTGCTCTTCAGAACTGATTTTTGTAGGTATCTCGGTATTTGAAGAAAAATCTGTAAAAAGCTAGGAAACTCTAATGATTATAAATAAAAGAGAATATAATTGTCGGCAAGATAGTATCTGACCCACTGATGCCGTCTAGTAACCAGTTTATCTATCGACTATTCAACCTGTATATAACTATATTTAGAGTATGCTCTTTACATTTGTTTCTTACATTTTAAAGAAGGTATTAATAAATGTTGAAAGTTAGTTTAAGAGAAGATTAACCCATTTATTGTTCCAAGACTGAGTGAGATGCATACAGGTTAAACTGATAATCAATTTATCATATCTTACATTAACAATAATGAGTCTTTAATAAACAAAAATGAATTTGAAAGCTAGGTTTCACCATATTGATTTTTATTGCAACATTTTATTTTGCAAAATTTACATTGAAGAAACTTAGCACTTATGCTGTGCTAGGAAACTTTGGTCACTCTTTACACTCCATGATATTTAAGATAAATGGAAGATAAGGAGTAACCACAAAAAGTATTTTATGGCATAATATGTTGTTAACAAAATATTAAGCTGTATAACATAACAGAAATTGATCCATAAAATCAAGCACTGATCTTTAATATTTAATCTTTACAGTAAACGGTACAAGGATATCTTGTGCTGTCTACCAAGGGTTTATCAGCTTTATACCTCCTTCAGTCTTGGCTTGTGAGACAATTTCCTCTTAAAGGATTATGATTCTTTCCCCGTATGAAAGAAAACACTTCTTTTTTTATCACTTTTGAATAATGTGTGTGTAATACACATACATGAGACATGCTGTTACATATATATGCTACCAGAGTTGATGATTATTAATGTTTGCCTATGGTTAAGTTTGTTGTAGAACCATTCATTGTTGTAGAAATGAAAACTACATATGATCATAGGATTCATTTCTAGATGTTGGAAAATATAGTACTTAAAGCAGAAAAAGTTATTATCAAAGTTCGTGCCTAGTTATTAATCTTACGCATATGCCTAAGCAAAATAACATGCTGTTACATATATTATGATTAATCAATGTTTGCTTGTGGTTAGGTTTGTTGTAGAACCAATTTTTGTCTTATAAATGAAAACATATACTCAAAAGATTCAGTTCTAGATGTTGGAATATATTGTACTTAAAGCCGGAAAAGGTAGGTTTAACAAAGTTCGTGCTTAGTTGCTCCTCTAACCACATATGCCTTAGCAAAATTTTTGGTATTTCCTTCATGTTTTAGAGCATAGCTGTAAGTTATTTAAGATTGCGTTTTTTCTTAGCCATAACTTCGTTTCAGTTGTAATATGCTCCTCTTTTAGTAGGACTTTTGTCATCAGCATACTCAGGGATGTTTTGTTCCTTAGGGTTAGGAAGTTTCTTGGATATTTTTTTAAGTGCAGTACAGTGTTTTTGAAATATTGCTCTTGGGAGCATAGAAAGTGGACACTTCTTTCTTTTAGGCATATGACTGAAAATACAGTGCCTAGTTCATCCTGCATATGTCTAATATAAATTTTCTTCATTTCCTAGAGCATGGCTGTAGTTATTCTAAGCTTTGTATTTTCTTAGTTATAACTTTATTTGTAATACTACTTGTTTCATCTTTCAGTAGGATTTATCAAATAATTCCAAGGATTTTATTTTGTTCCTTAGGATTAGGAAGTTTCTTGGACTTTTCTTTTTAAAGCACGGTATAGTGCTACTTGAAATATCACACTTAGAAAAAGGAACCTCCTGAGGTAAATCACGCCAATATTTAAGTTACAGAGTTACAGATATGGAATTATGTATCATATTCTCTGAGGAAAGTGAAAGATGAACTCCCTTAAATATTCCTTGAAGAATATCTTGTAAGTTTCTAATGAGTCCGTCTATGGTAAAATAATTCTCGTCAAACTAGATTATTGCTAACACAAATATGGGTAAATTATTTAAGATCATGGTGTGGTTTACCTCATCGGCACAACATTGAACATACTGTTGATTTTGCCATCAATATTTCTCACTCGTATGAATAGTTAAACGGCAACTTGAACTCTGCTAATTTCTTTATGAAGAAAAGTGGATGCTGGGGGGTCACATAACTGGACCATTTTACTGACACTAATACCACGTTTCTCTTCTGATGTGCTGTAAGAGTTCTTTCCCGAACAGCTTTCTTGAGAGTTCTTTTGTGTTGTTGATTTGAGCATAAGCTGCGAGTTGGTGTCTAAACGATCTGATCAGGTCTTTCACGCCTCTGAACACCCTCATGGAATGACTTTTGCCTGATTTATGCAATGATATCTTTTGTCTTTGATAACCTCAAGAGAAGTAGAATCAATGTTATTGGACACTTTTTGGTAAATGAGATGGAGGAATGAGAAACTGACAAACTTTCCTGGAGTTGATATGTAAGACTATCTGGTGTCGTAAAGTGATTGATGTTTCCTTGATGGCTGGAGAAGGTATTACCAAGCCTATATAGTATAACCAAGGCAGGAAGCGTGGTTTCGGTTCTGGCTGGAGAGGTCTGAATACATCGGAAGACACAGTGGTAGGTGATATAAGCAAGGCTATTGATGATTCCCAAGGAGTTCTGGGTCTACATCTAGGGTATGAGTTGTCCTTGCTGTTAATGTACAGATTGATCAAGGGGACCTAATTTCCCTGAAGTTTTTCTTTGATCTTCTTGGAATAGGGTCTTGGTTCCCTGATTACTGTCCCGTGCCACAGGAGACAGGGTGTTAATGAGATTCTTTTGCAAGGCGCACCCAGTACCTCCCCTGAATACTTTAGTGAGGAGGTTGCAGGGTAGGGAACTGGAAACGTCGACATTCATTGCTCGAGAGCGACGGCGGAAGACACTTCCAAACGCAACTTCACAATACCCTTGATAAACCAAAGTTCACTCACCCAGGAAAAACGCATACTCACCCCTAACAAACGTGTTTTCACAGCACAATCAATAAGTGTATCTTCACTTCATCCCTGACAAATTTATCTTCTCTCTCCTCCCGACAGATATGTCTTCACTCTCGACAAATGTAGCTTCTCCTCTTCGTCAGTGATTAGGGTTAGGGTGCTGATTTTTGAAAAGAAAATGAAGAATTAAGGGAAGAAACTAAGCAAAAGCAGTATGCTGTATCTCCTGCAGGAGACATAACCTCAGTATGCAGTATGCAATACCTTTAGGTCGCAAGTGCATGCGCAGGTCTCGTATTCCGCAAGAATGCTTGTTACGTGCGGTACAAAATGACATATCTAATCGTTATTAAGAAAGAAAAATAGAATTTGTCTTCAAAAAAAGAACATGGCGCTGTTATACTGCCCAAAAGCAATTTGTTCGACGGGATTAATCGGTATCGGGGTAACTTTGTCAGTCGAAACGGATTACTATCAGATGTAACTTGTAGGAAAACGCCTCTATCAGACATACAGCATTGTTCGTGTTATATTCTGGACAGAAGTCATCAAGTGCTCGATGATGAAATTCACGGGAAAAACTGTGCCTATTTGTCCTGCACGCGAGAGCAAGTTGAATACAGCCGCTAAATAGTCATTGATCTTGAGAGGAAGAATCGTGTATGTAAGTTACTGGATCTCCATAGTTACCGAAAAGTGAGGGCCAAGAAGATGGTTTATTTTGATCGACAGCTTGTAAAGTAACGCAGTCTGGTGTAATGTGCATGTCTGCTTTCCTCCTCTAGCTATCAGAACATAAAGATCACAGCGCCGACATATCCGTTTTTTTCCCCCCACAGGAATTCCTTCATTATTTCATTGTCATCGGTAGATCTTCAGGTTTTCTGTTGTTTATCGTGCGATGTCACGTCTGTTCCGTTCTCCCAGCAACTGTTTCCCCATTACTGAGTGGCTTTACCCATGACAGTTGGTTTGCCGCCAATAAGTGGTCGACTGTAGCCTCGCCCCGCATAACAAAGCAACCGCAGACAGCGGCACAAATCAAATCAGTCGCTCGCCATTCATGCAGCCTAACCTTCCCAGTCACACATTATGTATTTTTCATTCTGTTATTCGACCTGATCTTCGGATATTGTCACACGACTTGATTTCCCGAGACTGTCATATAGAACGGAACCTCCTGATACAGTCATACAGCGAGCCTCCTTACTTGTCAATCATCATAGTCTTTCAAGTTTATCACTAACGAAAACCTCAATGCCCAGTTGCACATCATAACCAAGTGATCCAGTTCTAGTTCCATAGTCTCTAAGTGTGCTACATAACTTAAGATTAAGCCATTCAGCTTATGAACCCTTTGAGCACGACGGTACGACCCGTGAGCACGACTTGAGTATACTTGAGTATACATGGGTATGACCCCTATGGGTTAGACCATTATAGATAGGGTTTAGCTGCTTTGTGCTCAAGGGTCTACCGCGTTGCTCGAGAGGTTCATCATTACTGAGTTTATGTCCCCTGGAAGGCATCCCCTGCTAAGATATATGGACATCTGTCGTTGTTTAAAGAGGGTGGCTAGCTGGATAATTACCTCGAGTCGGCTGGTTCGACGCACCGAAAAAGCCGTTGAGGGTAGGGTTTGTATCAGCTTGTATCCGGTACTCTGTTACTTTGACCTATCACGATTTATATATATATATATATATATATATATATATATATATATATATATATATATATATATATATATATATATGGTAAAGTGTGTGAAAGAAGAAAGTTAAGAGTAAATGTGAATAAGAGCAAGGTAATTAGGTACAGTAGGGTTGAGGGTCAAGTCAATTGGGAGGTAAGTTTGAATGGAGAAAAACTGGAGGAAGTAAAGTGTTTTAGATATCTGGGAGTGGATCTGGCAGTGGATGGAACCATGGAAGCGGAAGTGGATCATAGGGTGGGGGAAGGGCGAAAATCCTGGGAGCCTTGAAGAATGTGTGGAAGTCGAGAACATTATCTCGGAAAGCAAAAATGGGTATGTTTGAAGGAATAGTGGTTCCAACAATGTTGTATGGTTGCGAGGCGTGGGCTATGGATAGAGTTGTGCGCAGGAGGATGGATGTGCTGGAAATGAGATGTTTGAGGACAATGTGTGGTGTGAGGTGGTTTGATCGAGTAAGTAACGTAAGGGTAAGAGAGATGTGTGGAAATAAAAAGAGCGTGGTTGAGAGAGCAGAAGAGGGTGTTTTGAAATGGTTTGGGCACATGGAGAGAATGAGGTAGGAAAGATTGACCAAGAGGATATATGTGTCGGAGGTGCAGGGAACGAGGAGAAGTGGGAGACCAAATTGGAGGTGGAAAGATGGAGTGAAAAAGATTTTGTGTGATCGGGGCCTGAACATGCAGGAGGGTGAAAGGAGGGCAAGGAATAGAGTGAATTGGATCGATGTGGTATACCGGGGTTGACGTGCTGTCAGTGGATTGAATCAGGGCATGTGAAGCGTCTGGGGTAAACCATGGAAAGCTGTGTAGGTATGTATATTTGCGTGTGTGGACGTATGTATATACATGTGTATGGGGGTGGGTTGGGCCATTTCTTTCGTCTGTTTCCTTGCGCTACCTCGCAAACGCGGGAGACAGCGACAAAGCAAAAAAAGAAAAAAAAAGAATATATATATATATATATATATATATATATATATATATATATATATATATATATATATATATATATATACTCTTGTGTCACGATATATGCCTCTGATGTGTCACCATATGTGAACTACTGACGTGTAGTCATATGTGCAATCATGACCTGTCATCATCAACATACAATTGACCTTACACTATATGTACGTTTTGATAGACTCCATCGATTCTGACGGACCTCACACGATCTTGACAACCTCCCTTGACCTTGGAGGACCTTCCTCGATCCTGACGAACTCACTTGATCATGGCACACCCCCATCGATCCTGATAGATCTCCCCTCAACATTGAAAGACCTCCCTCAATCCTGAAAGACCTCCTTCGATCCTGACAAACCTGACAGACTTTCCTCAATCATAACAGACCTTCCGCATTCCTGACAGACCTCCCTTGATCATGTCGGACCTCCTTCGATCCTAACGGACCGCCCTCGATCCTGATGGCCCGCCCTCAATTCTGACAGACCTCCCTCAGTCTTGACGGACTTCCTCGATACTGCCATGAAGAGTAGCCAGTAATGGTTTCATCACAAATTTGATGTATGTATAGTGTAGGGCATGTAAAAAGACCTCTTTGTGGTAAATATTATGAACGCAGGCTGAGATGTGGTCGAGCAGTGGAGAAATCTTTCCTTTAGGTACTCTTTGATCTCATACATTAGCAAAAATTATTCGGATCTCAAATTCATCCCGCACCTATCTCAAAAAGAAAAAAAAATAGCAAGAAAAAGGTGTGTGGGCTTACTGAGCGCAGGTACATGCCTACCAAGTTTCGGTTCAGTGTCCCTAAAACGAAGGAATTTATCAAACCTTTGATGTTATGGTAAAGCAGAAGGGAGATGAGGCAAATCAAAAACTTTATGTCTCCCTCCGTATGTGGTTTCTTTCAACGTTGAACCAAGAAAAAATAATCCCACATGATTTTTCAGTCAGTAACATACTTACGTGAAAGTTTACTCCCCCAACGAAACAAAAAAGGAAAAAGATGAGAAAGGCGAGCCCTCCCTTTCAGTGGCTGTGGGTGTGGGAGAGGGTTGAGAGGGGTCTAGGTGTAGCTATTTGTGGGAGGGAAGTTCCTAATGTCAGCTAATGTACGGTGGAGCTCATCACCCCGGCTTAACCCACCCTCTCCCATGCCTGAGGGAAGTAGGGACGGGGGAGTGGGGATAATGGCCTGGTATGTGTGTACGTCAACCAGGGGAGGCAACACTCGCTCCTCCACATACATGCTGTACTGCCGTCTAGCTTTTATTTAGAAAAAAAGCAAGATATATGACGGTGTCCATATTACCTTTCGTATCTTATTTTCGTTAATTAACTTATTCATTTTCCGTTGTTTAACCTAGTTGTTATCCTGAGGCAAAATGCATAGTCAATAGGGTGTCTCAACTAAGGCTGTGGCCGAGGCTCAGTAGAGATGGTGTTTATATGGCCCGACCCAGGTCTTGAGCACGTGGATCACTCTACTGTAGTTGCTATTTCTAAATCTGCTTCCATGTACTTCAGTATACGCAAGCTTATAACATATATAATATAGATTGTACAGTTTCATTTACTCAAGTGACTGGCTTTTATGTTAGATAATTACTTGAAAAGTATTAGTGATTATTACCCTGGCACCAAACTTATCTGTTTTACGTAGATCTATTTTCATTTACGTAAGAAAAATAAAAATGCAAATGACGTGCAAATGACAGCATCGATACCCGGGTTGACGAAGCGGAAACAATACCCTTTATACACAGGGTTGGGGTGACTGGCAGATTATAGGCGATAAGTTATTAAGTATCTGTTATCTAGATGATCATTTGCATATTCATTACACTTTTGGGAAATGGGATTTTTAGTTGGAGGGAAAAAGGGCGATAGGAGGGAGCTTCATGAACGAAAGATGTGGAGAAAGGGAGGCATTAGAGGCAGGGGAGAGGCAGGGGGTACTTGGAGTGTAGTGTTTTAGGCCACTTGTCTTTCTGGATCGTAATCACTAGACATGAGTATGATGGGATACGAGAAGATACACGAAAATGAAAAGGTGTCAAGGCAGAAGGAAGATTTTGGCCAGATATGTAGACCATTGGATTTAAGAAATGTATCTTGCTGTACGTGGGGTCATTACCTCAACCAGAAATGTGCTCGGCCAGATGGTACTGAGCGTACGTACGTGAAGGAAGAAATGCTGATCTGTATGGAGCGATCGCCAGGCAAAACACGTAGTTTTTGTTGATGGAATAGTTTTATGATAGATTTTATGGGTTCATGAAGATAGCTATGGTGAGGATATTCGGTTCGCCGTAAAAGGATTAGATCATTTAAGCAGAACCTTTTTGGAATACTCGTTACCATTTTTTTTTCACCTCCAAATTTGTGAAAGTAGGCGAAGTTGTGGTTTCATTATACGAAAAAAGACTTGTTCAAATATTTTTCATTCTTCCTTCATCTTGAAATCTTCTGATGTCGGTTCTATTTCGTTGTTTCTATGGTTGAACGGGTAAACCTCTCCCTAAAAGGAGAGGTCCTCAGAACTAACTCGATAAGTGGAAACACGAATACAATGAGGCTTCCGATTTTCTCTCGATGGAAATGCATTATTACCAGTCATCATCATCGTCACTATTATTATTATTATCATTATTATTATTGTTATTATTATTATTATTATTATTGTCATTAGTTATGATAGTAATGATAATAATAAATAATGACAATAATATAATCATAATGATAATGATAATAGTAATAATCATTATTATTATTATCATTAACCACAAGTCCCCTGCATGTCGTGCAATCATTACCCTCGCGGTAGTTCCACAGGTGCCAGTTAATGCAGAACAATCCAGCTAACATGTTGGTTAAGACGATCCTCTTCTACTTAGCAGTAAACTTGGGAGCCACATCTTTTCGGCATCTTGAAGCCTGGTAAATACACCACCGGATAGTTAGAGAATGAATCGTTGGCTGCGATACACGCGGCGTAACATGGCAATAATTTAGGTAACTTTCTCTCTTTCTTTCATGTATGTTCGCCATTTCCCCGCGTGAGCGAGTTAGCGTCCAGAACAGATGACTTTGAGCCTTAGATGACAGACGATCCTCTTGCTGCTCTCGCCCTTCTCAATCGCCTTCTGCGACACACAGGATATACGTGGATAGTAATCTTTCTCCCCTGTCTT